>NW_010272965.1:0-10914 GCF_000690775.1 Eurypyga helias | reverse complement strand
AGAGCCCAGTGCTTCCCAAACAATTCTCCTCCAATGCTGAGGGAAGCACCACCCTTACCTACTGCGCTGGAAATTCCTGGGCAAACGGTGACAGAAATCCCAGGGGAGAGAATGGCTGGCAAAAGGGGGGAGGGCAACACGATGAACTGCTGTGTGGCCTGGGGAATCCACCTTCCTGCTGGAGACGAGACCTTCCAATTTCCTACTTTTAAACATGAGTCTTATATCTAATTGCACATTTCTGGCTGCTCTCCTGGCGAGCAGGTGAGCCTGCTAATCATTTTGGGATTGTTGATTGTAGTTACTCTTATCCTAGGAAAAACTTCTGTAACAGTATCCCATACAAAATGCAAATAGCCAGAAGGGAGAGGCACTGTACATCTCAGGCCTTCGCATCAACCATGAACAAATAAAGTCGACTGAAGCAAAGCAGTGCTGCAAAAACATCCACTGGCAAAACGTACAGAATTGGAACAGGCTGCTCTCTGGAGCGTATGCTTATAGGGAATCAGTGCTCGGAGCAAGCACCCCTGCTCAGCCATTTGGGCTCTACTTCCGCTCCCGCACGCCACGCCAGCCGTTGTCTAGCCGCTTCAAGGAAACGCTTAACGGAGCCAGGCAGATCTGCCGCCTGCCTTCCCGTAGCGAAGGATGGGGTCCTGCACCCGCCTAGGTCCGGCGTCCACCTTCAACCATCCCCGACGCCGGGGAACCGCACGGCGAGCCCAGGTCGCCACCCCAGCAAGTGGTGTGGGGCCAAGCGAGCTCCCCGCGTGCTGGGCAGGGAGGAGGGCAGCCCGGGACAGGCTGCGGGGAGCAGAGGGATGCAGCTGACGGGGTTTGCAGGAAGCAGCTCGTGAAACACTTTGCGATTTCCAGGAGAGGAGCAGGGCAGCTGGCTTTCCGCATCCCGGCTCCGGGCGTGCAAGCGCCGCTGCTGCACATGTTCTCCCTTTAAAGGAATAACACGGTGTCGGTTTGCAAACAAAATAATGATCTTTTGTTACTTTTCAGGAAATGATTTTTAATATACTTTATTGAAGCGAGGGAAAAACAATTTAATTGTGAGCACTGCTATGAACCATATTTAACCTCCGAAGTACTAAAAGGAGTGTTTTCAGATAAGTTATGGTTTTTAATCTAAGTTAAACCATTATGCACATAAACACTATGTTTTTGCTATTCTAATAACTGCCAGCTTGGACTTCCCAATTCTTTTTTATCATCTTTTTTGTCTCCCAAGACAGACTCCTCCATTGGAACTTTAGGCAATATTTTACATTTTATTCTTCTTCATTTCTTTTCTACGACGCGCAGTGCAATACTGTATTCTTAAATCTGAGTGTGATTTCCCTCAGCATATCTGTAACTTACTGGCTTTCCTAGGAGTTTTGAAACGTCTGGATAAAATTCCTGCTTTTGGGAAGGGCGTGCATGTGGTCACAGTTCATCTCTCCTGGATGGCGTCCAGTGGTCTGTTGTTAGTTCAACACCCTGATTAATATTTTACATATGCTTTACTAGCACTTGAAGTTTCTTCCCTGCAAAGATTAATTACTGAATAAATGGCATTGAAACTGAATTATTCTCATAATACATTTGGGGAGATAATCTTGGTAACACATGAAGTTAATTACGTGACAGCAATGGAGGGGGTTTAATATTTAGACTCATTTCCCTGCCCTTTGAATAGCTATCCTTAGGTTGTAACAGAAGACTCTACTTCTTATGTGTGAAAGGAAAAAAAGAACATTTTAAGAAAGAAAACTTGACTTTTTAGTTCATCTGTACATAAACATCGTATCATTGCAACTCCTTGTCAGGACTTTATGTATCATAGAATTATGGTGTGGTTTGGGTTGGAAGAGACCTGTAAAGGTCATCTAGTCCAACCCCCATGCCAGGAGCAGGGACACCGTCCACTAGACCTGGTCGCTCAGAGTCCTGTCTAAGCTGACCTTGCAGGTTTCCAGGGATGGGGCATCTCCCACCTCTCTGGGCAACCGGAGCCACGGTTTCACCACCCTCGTCGTAAAAACTTTTTCCGTATATCTGGTCTAAATCTACCCTCTTTTAGCTTAAAACCATTACCCCTAGTTCTATTGCTACAGTCCCTGCTAAAAAGTTTGTCCCCATCTTCCTTATAAGCCCCCTTTAATTATTGAAAGGGGACAATAAGGTCTCCCCGGAGCCTTCTCTTCTCCAAGCTAAACCCCCCCAACTCTCCCAGCCTGTCCCCATGGCAGAGGGGCTCCAGCCCTCGGAGCATCTCCATGGCCTCCTCTGGACTCACTCCAACAGCTCCGTGTCCTTCTTACACTGGGGGTCCCAGAGCTGAGGGACACTGCTTGTCACCAAACTCCTGACACTGAGCTGTTGACCACTGCCCTCTGGATGTGACCATCCAACCAATTCCTCGTTCACCAAACAGTCCACCCATCAAATCCATCTCTCCAATTCAGAGAGGATGTTGTAGGGGACCGTGTCAGAGGCCTTACAGGAGTCCAGATAGATGGCATCTGTAGCTCTTCCCTTGTCAGCTGATGCAGTCACTTCATCACAGGACGTCACGAGGTTGGAGAGGCAGGACATGCCCTTGGCTGTCGTGATTCACCTCCCTGTCCTCCATGTGCCTTAGCACAGCTTCTACAAGGATGTGTTCCGTGATCTTCCCAGGCAGAGTGAGGCTGACAGGTCGGTAGTTCCCAGGGTCCTCCTTTCTACCTTTTTTACGAACGGGTGCTATGGTGCCTTTCATGCAAAGAGCTAGAAATGCTTTACAACCATTAATTACTCAGTTTCCCAACAGCCCTGTCTGTAGGTCAGGTCCGAGTGCCCCGGCTGCAGCTGAGGCAGGTCGGGCACAAATAGGTTAAGTCAGGGAGGGAAAGGGCAGAGGCGAGAGGAGAGCCCTGGAGTTCTGTGCTGCTTCACCCCGGGCACAACTCAAGGCAGGTCATCCTTACAAGAAGTATACTAATAACTCTTGTTTATTCCCACATCCAGTGATCTTTGTTATTAAAAAATACATCAGAATCACATACTCTGTTCCCAGCAAACAAAAATCCAGAGACAGTAATTTTAACAAAACCTTATTTCTTAAGCATTTTCTCTCCCTTTCCGGAGAAATGAACATTTTTTTCTCACACTAACCACTTTTCTAACCACTTCTCAAGTGCACTCCAGTGGTTCCTAGCCCCTATCCACATCGCCCAATAAATGACAAAAAAAGGGGGAGCACAGGGTTGGCACTACAGGGCTTGGGGACCCCAGCCGAGTTGTTATTTCTCAACTTGTATTCTCAGTCTTTTTCTAGCTAATTCTTAATATTGTTTACCAAGTCTTCCAGCAATATTGATTCAACAACATTTAAAGTTATCCCTCACCCTACAGAACGGGAGATAAACAGCTAACGAGAGGATACGCCTTGCTGAAAGGGCAGCAGCCATGGAATGGCCCATGAAACACGGTTCTGCTCAGGCTGCGTGAGGCTGGCAGGCGAGGCTCACCCACCGCTTCACGCTCTCCCCCTGCATGTATGGCACGTAGCTAGCATGACTTCCAATCCTTCCTCTCTCGGCGGCATGCCAGACCACCTTCACTCTCCAAGATCCCACCCCGCTGTGCAGCTCCTTCCTATCAGTGGGAGAAGACAATCTTTTCCTTTAAGATGATTTTTTTTAGCATTTTCATCTGTCTCAGTTCTCTCCCAAACACATTTGAAGTATTCTGTCTCTACAAAATTTCAGATTTTTTGGGTTCTGGGCCTTTCACAATCCTTCAAGAATCCTGTTACTCAACTTGCTATGTTGAAATCACTGACTGTCTACCCACAACCTCAATTAATTGCATTGAGCCCAAGTTGTGGGGTTGGTACGCTGTGAGCAGGTCTGTTCTCAGGGAGATACGGGCAACACTTGTCCTCCAAGTGAGATTAGCACCAGTACATTTAGTCTACAAGCACGAAGGTCTGTACAAAGAAGCCCATCACTGAGAAGACCTGTGCCCACATGGGAGCAGATGCCCTGTCAAACACTACAGCCATCTAAAAAAACTGGTGCCCTCTAAAAAAATTGCTGCTGATGCAGGAGTTTGTCTCTCAGTAAACTATGATGAAAAAAATACTCTCTCCGGGACTAAAGCCATCAGCTTCAGAACTCCTCAGGAGGCTGTAGCACAGGGACGTGAGGTAAGGGAAAGGAAACCAGTGCTGCAGTCGTAGTTGTGCTTTGTCAGTCAAACAGGCACGGCCTTGCGCAGCCGTTTTCCACTGCAAGTCAGCTTATGACAACGGTTTCTACCAACACCAGCCGCGTGCTGGCAGACTCCCTGTCTCTTGCTGGAAGATAAAGATTACAATAGCATCTGGGTGGAGGCCTAGGCGAGGAAATGCTTCCCCCAGCATCTCCTGGGATGTTGTCTGGAGCCCGGCAGGCATGACTGCGGCGCCCAGGGGCCAATGCTCCTGCTGGGATTTGCAACGCCCAAGTACCGAGCCCGGCAGTGGCCAGGTCTTGTGTCTCATGGACAGGAGCCCATCCGGAAGCAGGCGGGTAGCTTCACCGACATCCAACATTGTCTGGCATGGGAAAACAGAGGGAAATCAAGTCTTATTGCTTCCACTTGGAGCTGGAAAAATGGAAATGCTAAAAGTCTTTGAAAGGTTGTGCCCAGGGATACAGGCCTTGGTCCTGCTTCATGGTGAGCACTTTTTCCAAATTAGCCAAGTCCTTAGGCGTGAGAGTAGCCCTAATGAAATCAGCAGGATTACTCCTGTGCTTAAAGTTAAATGCATACATAAGTGCTTCGCTGGACCCCAGCCAGTCAACTTGGCATCTTGCAGGACTGGGGGAGAAAATGCTGCACCTCTAGCTGGCATCCCCAGGGGCTGCTCCCCATCCCTGAGCCCAGAGGTCAGGCCAGGGGTCTCCTAGCAGATAAAGCTCCATGGCTGCATACCGGATGCATCCCACAGCAGTTCCTGCCTTGAGCACGGCCGCCTGAGCGCCTTACTAAAGTTTGGGAACTCCCTGGCCAGTGGAGCTACAGGACCCCAGCACCCGGGTGCAAGTGAGTCTCACTGGTGCCTCCCCCCGAGAGAATCGGCACCATTGCCAGCAGACGGGGGCACGGCTGCCCTGGGTAGATGAGCGTGACCCCCCAGACTGTGCCGAAGTAAACTCTTTATGTATTGCTTGTCAGTCCCGCTGTTAGATACGCTCACAGTACAGTGTATTCACATTTTTCCCTCCCTGACCCTCAACATCTCAATTTTCTGTCTGCCTTTGAAATCTTGGCTAATTAGGAGGCTACATGTTCCCTGTGAGACTGGCCTTTTGTGCAGAGTTTGTAATTAGAGTGACTGTGCAGTGCTCTATTAATTGCAAGAATTGTGATTTTTAGATTAATGAGTTAATTGCTAATATCTGCATACGACATTCCCTCAAGATGTATTACATTACAGTAAATAAACCTTGTGTCTGCAACGGCAGACATTAAAGGAAACTGCCGTGATTAGTTTGAATACTTTAGATAGCTAAAATAATATTTACTCAAAACACAATGTGTGTAAAACTGGATTTTAGAGCCTTTTCTTTCCCCCAGCCCCCCTCGCTAGATAACATTTGTATTCAATAGCTCCAGACAGGAGCTGGCAGGATGCTGCTCTTCCCATAGAGCTCCTCCGCCGCTTCCCCGGCCTGTCCTCCTGACCCAGTCGAACCCTCCCCAGCTTCCACCCTGGGCCCTCCGCCGAGCCGCCCATCCCCAGTTACACTTTGTATGTGGTTTAGACTTCATCCCACTGTCTGCATTTTGGCTTTGTTTCCTCCCCAAGGCCTGCTCCAGCAGCCCGCAGCGCTTGCCGACATCCCTACGTGCGTCCCCGGCGCGGCAGCATGCGAGAGCCAGGGAAGAGCCGAAGCTGCAGGAGTTGCAACAGGATGGAGGGAATTATCCCCCCAGGCCAATCCTGCTTAACTGTTGTGGAAAAATCCCATTGGAAATGTAACAGCCAGAGCTAGCCAAGGCCTTGGTAACAGCTGAGCGATTTTCATCAGACAAGTAGCTGTTTGCTGAAAAGTGTAATTTGGGGACAGCTGAAACTATTTGCAAATTCATCGTGATTTCAGGAAGTAGTCTTGTGTAGAAGAAAAGCCCCAAATGAAAAAGTTTCACAATTTTCCAGTTTGATATTTTCTAGATTAAGTGCCTCTTTTTGTTTGAAAATGAAATTTGATTTAGATACTTATCTAAATCCAATTAAAACTTGCAGAGAGTGAACGTAAACGCCGCTTTGCACAACACAAACCCTTCTGGGTTGGCTCAGAGTAGTTCTTTCCTTTTTGTACTTTCTGTTTATTTGTTTAAACGAAACCTAGGTTCTACTCCAAACAATTTCCCAGGAATTCAGTTTAGTCCTCAGGCTGAGTTATTCACATGAGTTATTCTTTACTTGATAACACACAGAAGTAAAGGGAGGATGACTTAATTCCAGTAATGAGCAACTTGCTTTCTGCTTGGCTCTGTATCAATACCCAATGAAGAGAGTCTTGTATTGATGGATTTGGGTTGTGTTTGGCCTTGGGATGCTTCGTAGGGAAGCTGCTGGCTGCTGCCCGTGCTCGGCACAAGACACCTTCCCGTGCAAGTGCAAAAGGGCAGACAGCTCTCCGTTCTCAGAAGCACAGGGCACGGCTGGGCTGCTTCATCGCTCCTCTACCAGCAGTCATTCTGTCTTACCCGTGTTCTCATTTGCTGTGAAATGTCAGGACCGGATGGACAAGGGGGGCTGGGAACAGAATCTTCCGTGTTAGGTTCTGTGAAAAATTTGGCATCGAGGCCAAGGTGAGGCATCTGATAGGACCAATGCTGCCTTGACAAGAATCACATCTGACTTAGCCCCTATAGCTTCAGCTACCTGATTTTTTTAAAAAGATGGTTCCTTTCATGAATCAGAATGTCCTTAGTGCTATTGAGAAAACTAGCATTAATGCCAATCCAAAAATCCTCCTCATGTGTTGTAACAGTTTAAATTTTATCATTATGAGCCTGGTTAGTCAAACGTTTTGCTCACCTGGGATGAGGCACCAAGCACAAGCAGGGGGAGAAACCTGCTCTTTTTCCCCTAACAGCATGTGTTCACTGAAATCTGGAGGCCCACCAAGGCTGTGACCATGCTGATGCCCTGGGCATCCCTGGTAAAACCTTTTACGGATACGGACCTTGGGAAACAGCACTGCTTAGAAGCTGGCTCCACTTGCCCATCACCACTGAACACGTGGTGCTTGCCAAATCATGACGTAGGGAAGTAACAGGAACATCTCTTACTGGAACCTCCCTAAAACCAAGGCAGAAGAGCGTAGCAGGGCCCAGCAGAAGTCTGGTTGCATCACATGCCTCTATGAAGCTGCTGGAGCAAACAGGAGCATCCCCCCCATCTCTGTCTTTTGGGAGATTTTTCCTTGACCACAGATCCTGGGCATCGGGATTTCCTGGGGATTTAACGGCAAAGGTTGAAGGCATTTCTCTGACTGCCCTTTTCTGAAGTCTAATCGGGAAACAGCAACATCAGAGAACCGATTTTCTGTGCCTTTTATCTTTCTCTCCAAAGGCGTGGATTCCTAGGGCTTATTTACTGCCCACAAAACCAGGAAAAATACGTACTTAGAAACGAAGGACCGGTCTCCACTGCAGAGGTTGGTTGCTTTAAAACCCTTTCTGTTACAGCAGCAAAATTCCGTGTGGGGACACAATTCAAGTGCTGAAAGAAGAGCATACACCAGTGCAGATTGTTCCAGTTCGGAATGCAAAATAAGCAAGATGGTACAGGGTGTGTTACACTGGGGTAACTACATCACAGTAGACTTGCAGAGTATAACAGTTTCAGTTAAAAAGAAATCACCTATCTAGCTGTCACTGCTGTAACAGTAGAACTGTTCTCGGGCGGACTGTCCTTTCAATGCACACAATCTGGCAAAGAGCAGCTTTTGGAAGGGCTGGCTGAGATTTGTGCTTTGTTTTCCATAAGCCATCCTTCCTGCAAAATGAAGAAGAGGAAGGGCGAGTGCAGGTAGCTTTGCTGCCCGTGCATGGGTGGAATCACACCCAGATGCCCGACTGACCTCCGAGACGACGTCCCTTCTTTGAATTCCCAGTCAGAGATGGTGGCAGGCCGTACCGGTGTCCATCGCAGGAGCCTGTGTTGGGTCGCTCTGGGTTATTTAGGTTACAGCAGCAGGTACAGGGCTCACACAGCTCAGCCCTTGTGTACCGACACCATATAAAAGCCTGACAAGCCATGGGCGCAGCCTTATCTGCATTTACCTCGCTACGTCTTGGCTTGCTCCATCTCTGGTGACCAGAGGGATTTAAGACACAATTGTACTATCAATGAAATGCAACTTTTGCCCTCCAGGCACTTAAATCCTTGGAGGGCCTCATTCAGGGCTGCACTGCTCCAGTTTTCTGCCAGTAACTTCTTAATTAGCATGAAAATGAAAAACGGTGCTCTGGTGAATCTGGCCAGGGACTGGCGAAACCCAGCTTCTCCCAGACCTACCGAGGGACTTGGTGTGAGCCACCTCATCTCTCTGCCCCCCAGCATTTCCTTTGACTCTCCAGCCTGCAGATGCTTTGCGACCGAGATGATCTTCCCAAGCGCAGTCAGTGTAAGAAGGACAAGGACAGACCTGCTGTCCGGGCCAGCTCAGGTCTGCCTCGCCACATCTCTTGTCTCTAACAGGGGTCACAACGGGAGCATCGGGACAAACTCCGAACAACAGCAAATGTCCCTTCCAGCTCCCGACAACCAGCGGTGTGAGGATTCCCTGAACGCAGGGACCGTGTCTAGATGGCCATGTGCAGTAATCCCTGGTGGACCTGTAGTCCATGAATTTATTTCAGCCTCATTTAACCCAGGATATATTTTGGCTCCACAGCATTTTGGTGTCAGTGTGTTACATAATTTAATCTTGTACTACGAGAAAAGACTCTCAGATTTAAACTCTGATACCTCACAGTGATTCCATACACTCTTGTGCTGTAAGAATTAGTGAATACTCATTGCCTATTCTCCTTCCCACACCCTTTGGGGTTTTATAGACATCTGTCATACGCCCTTTGGCCAGCTCTTTTCCAGCCAGATCTGAGATGATGCCCCAGGCACGACTGTAATTCAAACAGCGAGTGACAGCTAGAATAAGGCAGCCGTGAGTCGGGTCCAGCCTGCCTACAACGCGGCGCTGAGGAATACAAGCACGCATATCTCACTTCAACCCCCAGTAATGGCCGTGCAGGGCAATTACCAGCCTCCCAGCAAACAGCAGATTACCTGGAACCCCCAGTTCCCCCTTTCATTTGGTTACCAGATACTTTTCTGTTGACATTATAATGTTAAATCTCCCAATAATTGACTTATAAAACAGTAACAAAGAAGTAGAGAAGCAGAAGTAGAGATTGGGTGCTGTAGTATTCCCCATTAAGATATTAAAGCACGCTGAAAGCGCAGGCAATTGAAGCAAGCCGGCGTTCATGGAAGGTGAACGTTGAGGAAGCCCACAGCAGATAAGGGGAGGGAGTGGGAAGGGCTCCATGTGTCTTTATCTAACAACTATTTGTTTAGAAACACCTGGCATATACATCAAATTAGTGCATCCAAATGCCCTTCAAACTTTAAACCACCTAGATTGATTCAAGAACCTTTCATTAAACTTTCCTGGAAAGATTAAACATCAGCCATGTGTTATATCAGCAGCACGATTCTGCTCACGCGGCGATGACATCAAGCTATTTTATAGAAGGGGTGTACAAATGTGCGTGCGCTCTGTGAGGCTCTTCTCCAGGCTTGTCATTCCTTGCCTAAGAATGCAAAATTAATAAAATGGGAAAAAACCCCAATATAATGATTTCACATGTGTGTAAGGGAAAACCCCAACAGGGATATCAAAAGAGAATTTTCTTGTATGTTTGCATCCTTTTGCGCATGTTTGCAAAGGGAAATGGGTGTGAGAATTTCCCGCTGATGCTGAACTCGGTGTCTGTAGCAGGGCAGCAGTAATATGTGTGGCCTCTCCCTAATCATCCATTCAATTCAGGAGTTCTCAGCATGTAACTCCTTGTCTTTCTCAAAGGGAATAAATTTGCCAAGAAGGGATAACACCAACATACTATGGAAAATATCGCCCAGCCCCTAAATTCGTGTGACTTTGTGAAAATCAGCCAAAATCTATATTTTCTTTAATGTGAAGTGTCGGGGTTTAACTCAGGCTAGCAAAATACCACGAAGCCACTCTCACAAATCCCCCTCCCCTCCTCCAGCATGCTAGTGAGGCCATAGCTACATCACGAACCACCCGTCCCCGTGACGATCGACATGCTATTGAATTAAACCAGTTTATGTACTGTATTAGAGCATCCCAGGCGTTTTGCTGGTCTGACAACGCACTTGTTGCTGCAGCCGGTGCCAGGGGGGGATTAACGTGTTCTGATAACCCGTGCAGGTATCCCATTCCCTGCCCGCAGCCCCCCTGTGACCCCTCGCCTGTCTCCCCAACACAACCACGTCCCTCTGCGTAGAAATACTGACCACCACTGGAGTCGTTTCTCCCCCAGATCCTGCAAAACGCAGCACCATGGTTCTGGGAGTGAAACCCCAGCGCCGTAACCCCTGCTGCACGGTGCACCGAAACGGTAATATATTAACACGAGGTCGTAGCCTGACAAATGCTTTTCAGATGGCATAAGCCAGTGCTGCCATAAAACTGGCCCTGCACTCGCTGCCCCGGCTGCTCGTTCCCACCTGGGTGAGCCTCTCCCCACGCCAGCACGTGTCTCACGCAGCTGAAGGCACAACCAGGTTGGGGAATAGATCCAGCTGAAAAAAATAAGCTCTTTTTTTTGCTTTCTCTCTCTCTT
>NW_010272964.1:47801-49397 GCF_000690775.1 Eurypyga helias | reverse complement strand
CGTTGCAGGAACAGGGGGGACGCGGCATCGGGCTTTTACCAGCTGAGCCGGTCGGTGAATTACGAGAGGTTCTGCATTGTGGTAAGATGATTCTTTCAATATATTCTGTTTGGATTGGCAGGGCGGTCTCACTCTTTCTCAACTGACTGATAAAGCACTAGACAGGGGATTAGTCCTCTTGGAAGCTAAAGAAAGAGGTAATTTGGGTTGTTTATAGCCTGCAGGGGTAGAATCAAAATGTACAATACTGAGAGAGTCAAACTTTACAGCGTGCAGCACAGCCATAACTCAGAGCAAGTATCAAACATTGCGGTCCTGGGAAACGCATTCCCGTGACGAAAGGCTGGAAAGGCAGGAAGAATGGGAGGAATTCATCTGTTCTTGGGACAAATATTGTAATGAAGGTGGGAAATGCCAAGAAAATGAAGCCCTGTCTGGACCACTTTGAGCACTGGACTGTTTGGCCCGAAAGTCTCGCCCCTGCGCTTTGGGCGGTGTCAGGAATGACCCAGACTTGGAGCTGGTGGGGGTTAGGTGTGGGGGCAACACCCCCCACCCCCCCTGACCTTGGCTTTTCTGCGTGAGAAGAGTGACAGCTTTCCCTCAACTGGGTTTTGCTGGATTTTCATAGCTGTTAAGTCTAATTGCCGAGATGGAGTTAGGAAACTACAGTTTTAACCACGCACTTCAGGCAGAGTAACACGTCACCTGTTCTGCCATCAGCCCTGATCATCACAGGAACAGCTGCCTCCCAGGACGTTTGCCACAAACTAATTCAGCAAGCGCATGTGTCTGAATATTCACGCCCCGCGGTCGCAGCTCAGGTTTTTGAGAGACATTTTCGCTGTGCTTTAGGAGTTATTTTACGCTGACAATTTACAGAAACCCACCTCTGCGGGGTTCGGCTGGTGCTCCAGACTTCATCGCTCTGGGAGGAGCAAGGGAAGGTGTCCCGGTCCCTGCTCCGGCGCCCGCCCGCAGCACAGCGCTCTGTGGGGACAGACGTCAGTGCTTGTGTCAATCCCAGGCTTCCCAGTGCCTCGCTGGGGGTCTGGCAACCCTCTCCCCAAGCACCAACAGAACGTGACACTCCACAGGCTCTTGGTTTTAGCTTTTCCACTGAATTCTGCAGCCATGCCAAGTAGCCGGGAAAGGACCTGCCCACACCAGGGGCTGAAACAGGGATGAGGCTGGCCAGCGTGACGGCCAGCGGGCAGCTCCCCCGCGCGCAGCCAGCATCTCCTCAGCAATTCCATTTTCCTCCTTGCAAAGGACGTGCCCCCCACTCATTGCCCGCGGGGGGCATAGGTGGGGGCCCGGGGGCATCCCCGAGGCCTCAGGCTGGGTTCCCAGCCCACGCTGTGCAGGGACAGCCACGGGGCCCACCCTGTTGTCACCACCCTGGGAGCGAGTTAAAGGCGGTGGGACGCGGCATGAGTGCCCTTCGCGCGGCATCTGCCCCCTCGCAGCCCCCCCTCGTGTCCCCAGGGCGGTGGCAGATGCACAGCTGGGGCAAAGCTGTGCCAGGGCCTGTCTCCGCGTGGAATAAACGCCACTCTTCCCAGCGTGGTCTGTGGGAACGCCAAACGCCTGTCT
>NW_010272964.1:46452-47363 GCF_000690775.1 Eurypyga helias | reverse complement strand
GCAGGGGCCCAGAAAGTTGAGCGAGATGCGGGGCGGTGGCTGGTGCAACCTCTGACTGCCATGCCTTCCTCACACCCTCACGGACATGGCCCTCGGCAAGCCAGCACCATCGGAAAAAAGCATCTTTTCAAAGCTTTTATTAGAGAGCCAAGAAAAGAATAGAAAAACCTGTTAAAGCATTTGCAATGTACAGTAGGGCTCTCATTTGAACAGCATCCCTGATGCCTTTTGTCTCGTTCCGTACAGAGGCTTCCCTGGAACATACGAGTTTGACAGCCTTTCAGATGGTGTTAAGGCAGCAACATCTGACTGTGGGGAGAAGGCGCAGGAACTGCGAGGGGCTGGAGCTGCGGACCCCGACCCGCTGCTCGGCATGACCACCCGGACGCCGATGGGGAGGGGAGACCAAGAGGGTCCGGGTACCCTGACGCCCCCAGGCCACGAGCCTTCGTGTTTGCAGAAGGCACCCACCTCCCCACGCCGGCGGAGGAAAGGGAACGCAGAGGGGCAGGCTGGGGGGCACAGCAGGCACAGCACAGGCACACTAGGCACACCAAAGGTCCCCTCTCGGGGAGATCACCCAAAGCGCTGGCCATGAACAGCCCCGGCTGACTGAGAGCTGGCCCCTGCTGGGTTGGGGGTCACGGCGATGCCATCACACAGTCCCCATCTGCCACTCTCCAAGAGCTTCGATTTGGCCACGCGCTGGGTGCTGAGGCTGCGTCACTTGAGAGGTGGTTCCAAAGATTGCTTCCAAAGCAATCTGCTTCCAAAGATTGCTCCACCGCTGGGCTCTTCCCAGGCATCACCTAAGGAGTTTCCAAAGCAAGATCCATGTGGAAACTTGTCCCTGAGTGCTGGTCACCTTGGGAGAAACCAGAGCTTCTCCTCAGCCCACGCGTGACTGCCCT
>NW_010272964.1:46165-46435 GCF_000690775.1 Eurypyga helias | reverse complement strand
CCTGCGCCACGGCAGCGCCTGCACCTCGGGAAAGGGAAAGGGCTGTTGGGGACTGCAGCCAGAGCTAATCCGCCGCCACAACCCCCATGGGCTGCCCGTGCCACGTCCCGCTGCCCATGCCCTGCCAGAGACGGAGCGGGGACTCGGCAGGGACCCCGCTCTCTCGGAGCTGGGGAGACAGACCAGGCACTAAGAATGGCTCCTGCTGTTCTGACATGGAGCGATAGATTAAAAAGCTGGTTAAAAATTCCTCCAAGAGAGGCAGAGGAT
>NW_010272964.1:45716-45931 GCF_000690775.1 Eurypyga helias | reverse complement strand
TAAAGGGGATTGTTGCTCACTCTCAATTATCCCAACAGCACAACTGACGCCCTGGAGAAACCACGAACGCAGGCGCGTCAAGGGAGAACTGTTCCTTGTGACCGCTCACCGCACGCGTCCGGATCCGCAACACACGGAGCCAACGGTTTTCAACGAGTCACACGACGCAAACCAATGACTGATTCTCTGGCTCCTTTTCTTTCTGAGCGAGCAGC
>NW_010272964.1:45422-45659 GCF_000690775.1 Eurypyga helias | reverse complement strand
TGCAGGAGGGCGCAAGAGGGCCAGCCTTTCACCAACCTGCGAACAGCGGGAGCTTGGATCCCCCCAGCCCCTTAAGCAACCACCGAATAATCAACAACTCCCAAGCGAGCAAACCCTGAGCCGGAGACAGCTGCTGCTGCCGGTGCTCATGTCGGACCGGCTTCGCTTCCAATGGGAGCCAGGAGTTTTTTATTGCTTTTGCATGTTTGCCTTCTCTGCTGTTTCCAGCCTTCCCCT
>NW_010272964.1:45027-45288 GCF_000690775.1 Eurypyga helias | reverse complement strand
CCCCCCGGGTAAAGCCAATAAGCTACACTCCACCGCATCCGTGCTGCTCCCCATCCATGCTCCCCCCCGGATGTCAAATCAAGCCTCAGCCCATCGCCAGCACACTGCCAACATCAGCGCGCATCCCTGGCACCCCCTGGGGCAGGGGCGCACGGGGGGGCGGCACCCCGGGATCAGGGGGTGCAGCACCCACTGCAGCACCCACCCCACTGCCAGCAGGGCTGGGGGCTGGGGGGCACCAAGCTCTCCCAACCCCGGGGG
>NW_010272964.1:44085-44770 GCF_000690775.1 Eurypyga helias | reverse complement strand
CGTGGCAGGCACGGTGCCCATTCCCGGTGCCAGTCTGGCACGACTCCCGCAAGTGGGCACAAATTCCTCCTGACACACAAACAAAGGGGGCGGCAGCAGCGCTGCTGCTTGAGTGGCGCCAGGGAGGGACCAGGAGTGTTCCCGTTTAAAGTCAAAATGGTCTTTTTAAAGCAGAGTAGAACTCTCCAGGGAAGCAACCGGGAACATCTGCTCTTTCCCGGCCCTTCCAGAAACCGCTCCCGTTCCAGCCTCAGCATCCTTCTGCCTCTGTTTCGAGCTTGCACGATATTTATATTTCAAATAATTTTTACAGGGCTCAGCTGTGAACTGCAAGCTGGTTTGTCTGCTTATGTATTAATTGTATGTGTGTGTCCAGTGCTCAGCCCTATTGCCATGTAATTTGTACAACGTAATTAACCATGTAGAAACCATAATGCGTCGTGTTCGGAGGAGTTACATCCAGTTAATCTAATTGACTAATAACATGTTTTCATTTAGCAGCACGTACTGCATTTCCAGTGATTGAATTAATGTCATGTTAACGGCTGCTCTCTGCAACAACATTTGGCATAAACTGCATTAAAAATTGATGTTCGTACAAATGTATTTTGAACACGGCTCAGCGTGTGGTCTGGGAAAACATGCCTGTTGCTTGCTCAACCAGCTCCGTTTGCTGGTGCAGGTG
>NW_010272964.1:42671-44009 GCF_000690775.1 Eurypyga helias | reverse complement strand
CCCCCGGGTCCAACCTTCCCGGCTGCAGGACAGGCACCTCCCGCTCCCTCGGGCTTGTGAAACTGGGGTTACAGCATCCCTGCCTGGGCTCCTGGAAGAGGTTGAGAAGGAACCTCTGCTGATGAGGTGGTTGGGAAGCCCTGGGCACCTGCTGGGGCAGAGACAGAGCTGGGGGCACAGCGAGATGTGTCCCCCGGACATCGCTGGGCCTGTCCTGCCTGCCTTTCTCCGCGGGGACGGGACGGGAGCATGCTGCGCAGCCGCTGCCTTCCCACCCACCTGTGTTTGCCCGTGGTTCGGCTGTTGCTCACGAGCTCCAGGGGCACACATCCCCTACACAGTCCTTGGTTGGACAGGGGGACATGCCCAGCTCCTAGAGCCACTGTTGCCAGCTGTAATCCCGCAGCATCCGTAGCCTACGTGGGAGTAGCAGAGAGCTGCGGCAGGGCCACTGGCTCGCACGCAGCGCGGGAGGGACCAGCGTCCTACGGATCGTGCTCGCATCGGCACGGATGGAGAGAAAGGCAACGGCATGTGCCAGGCAAACCACGCAGCAGAGAACAGCTTTTGCCACTGTGGGCACTGCCATGGGAAGCCAACCTCAGCTGAGCGGGCACCGGCAGCGAGCAAGGAGGCAGGGCCAGCCTGGAACGCTGCTGCGCCCCGGGAGCCCGTGGCAGACGGCGGGAAGAGGCCATCTCTGCGGCTTTCTGAGGCACATCAGCGACTGCAGTTCCACCGAGAACCAGCACAGCCCGGACTGACAGCCCCAACTTGCTGGAATGTGCCTCGTTCGCCCCAGCAAGCAGCATCTCACCCAAGATCTCTGGGAAACAAAAGCAGCCCCAGGAAAAGACCGAAAGCATGGAACCATCTAGCAACTAAAATGCACGCTCACCGCAGAGTCATCAGCGCCGACTCTCCCGCTCTTTACACAGGAGTGGCACGTAATAATAATTTCCAATTAAATTACGCTTCTCCAAGGTGCATTAACCACTTTTATCCATCCGATTAATTGGACCCATCTCTCCTGCATGGAGCAGTTACATGACTCCAGAGGGAAGGCAGACAGCCGGCAGGAAACACTGCCGTGGCACTAAGGCAGGGACGCTTTGCTATACGCACGCACCCTCCCACGCACGCGTGCTGCAAGCGGTGCCCAAACGCGGTGCCTCTGCCTGCGCGTGCAGGCGCTCCTGGCCGGGGGGCACTCGCCTGCTCTTGCACGTTTTGCAGCAGCAACCTCTCCAGACAACGTGACCCCTAGTCCACCGCTGCCGTCCAATCTTCCCGGCTTCCTGGCACTTCTCTCCCACCTCCTTGCTCCCAGCCTTTGCC
>NW_010272964.1:42223-42623 GCF_000690775.1 Eurypyga helias | reverse complement strand
CCCGGCGTGCATCATCCGGGTGCGGCGGTATGCGCCTTCCCCTGCTCCGCCAACTATGGCTCGCGGTGGGGAGACTCACCAGTGCCCGGGCTCCGCACCAGCACACTCCGATCCCACTGCTCCCTTCCTCCCGGCACACAGCGCCTGGCAGTTCCGCTGAAGGCAACGGCTTCCACGAAGGAAATTGCACAGGGCCCAATTTGTGCGGGAAGGGCTGACCTGCTGCCGTGACCTGGGGGGAGAATTTGTTTACTGGAGAGGGATGAATGTCTCCATGCAGATTCTTCAGGCACTCAAACCTTCAGGTTCCTCTTGGCAAGAAATTAAGGGCCCCCCACCGAGGCAGAGGGGACGTCAGCGGAGGGGCAGCACCCCGTTAACGTACAGAGCAGGACGCAGA
>NW_010272964.1:39112-42190 GCF_000690775.1 Eurypyga helias | reverse complement strand
CAGCGCGTGGGACGGACCCCCGAGGTGCAACCCCCGACCACAGGTAAGGAGTCTTGAAAACCTCGTCGGCTGACTCTGGGGCCCTGAAGCAGGGTCAGCAGGTCTAGTGAGCCCTGACGCTTTGCCGTGACCGCAGCTCCTCCGTGGGAGCAACTGCCCGCACCTCCTGGGGGCATAAAGCCTTTCCCTGTGACAGGAGACGGCGCACGTGAGAGCTGCCAGCGCGCCCAGGCGAGCAGGGGGTTGGCAATGGTGGGACGGGGTGGGCACTGGGACAACACCAGGGTCCCCAAAGCAGGAAGGAGCGGCAGCGGGAGAGAGGCAGCCCATGCCTGAGAGGGAGAGGCGTTTTCCCAGATCCTGCCTGAGGAGCCCTGGCCCGCGCCGGTCTGGCAGAGCCACACGTACGTCGTTCCCACACACCGTGCCCACGCTGCCGGGACGGGAGGGCTCTCGCATGTTCTCCCCATGGGCATGGATGATACAGCCCCAGGAGCACGCAGTTATCAAAGTGTCATAAAGCGCTTCCGTTAAACAGCGTGGTCGTTTCCAGTGCATTACGGGAGGAGCTGCAGGGTACAAAGAGCACGCTACGAAAAGCGTTGCCTCTGCGTCACCACTGACTCCCATGGAGCACGCAGAGCTGCTCCCTACCCAGAGCAATCAGCCATCGTCAGAGCCCATCAGCCTGCCGCGGTGCCACTGACCCCGCTGCACACTCCTGGCAGCTCCCTCCGGGGAAACGCTTGTGGCGGGGGTGCTGTCACCACCGTGTCGGCGTAACCCACGGGCACCAGCTGACTGTTCCCAGCAGGGAAAACCTCGGTGGCTCTGCAGCCACCTCTCCCGCAACCAGGATGCTCCTGCAGACATCACTGTGCCGCAGCCAGTTCATTCTAGTGCAGCAGGTTCCTTCTAAGAATTCCTCAGGCGTGGAAACAACCCTTTCTCAGGGCCAGCAGTGTTTTCCATGCTTTCAGCCAGCAGAAAGTAAGCCTGTTCCGGCACAGCAGCACTGGTGCTTCCCAGTGGGATGAGTTCCTCTGAGGCCGGAGCAGAGGCAGCCGTGCTCCCAGACCGGCATCTCGCTGACAACGTTCAGGTCTCCTCACGACAGTCCTACAGAGCCGCCCTAGCACAGTCTTCTTATCTCTGAGATTCCAAAATCCTATTTTTTCAGTGTGGAAGCAAAGTGTGGACTCTCCACACGGCCTATAGTCCTTGTGCAAGCAAGACAGGGTCTGTGCTACGCATCATCTTTAGTCTCTTCCTCTTCAAGGGTTCTTGAACTCCTGCAGGTCTTGGAGACAGGAAGACCTTGGAGACCTTCCTCTGCTGCCCACTAATGGAGAGAGACACATCAGAGGGCCCCTTCCCCAAGGTCAGAGGCTGTTTCCCTTAGAAGGAGCTTCCTGAGCCAGGAAGGATGCAAGGAACCTTTGCAGTACCACTGCTCACATCATGCTACAGCCCCACAGCCAGAGGATGGGGATGAGCCATGGGGATGAGCCGTGGTGGAGCCCGGCACCAGCGGCATCTCCCAGGGCCCTGCAGAGCACGCAGCATCCCGCAGCTGGCCACAGCCTTGGCACGGCTCCGCTCACCGGAAGCCCCCGACCGCAACAGTCCCTGTAGACCGCGGTGGGAAATGAATTCCCAGGACAGTCCATCACCGCCTCGGCAGCCCCTGCCCCTGGCTCTGCCTCCAGTTCCCTCTCAGGACGCTGATGTCTTGTACCCCAGCTGCCCACTTTGGCCCGAAATCCAGGGAGCAAGGCCTGCATGTGGATCCCCGGAGCAGTCACAGGCAGCCTTCACACGCTCCAGAGACCACCCTGCTTTGTGCCATCAAAGGCCGTTACCCTCAGGCCTCCCGCCAAGAGCCCCCAGCCGCAAGGTACGGGCTCCGAGGGATCCTCTGCACTTGGGAGGGGACGGGGGCAGCTCCAGCCCTGCCCAGCTCACACCAGGACAATTACACTGCTTTTGTGCAAGGCAAAGGGACGTTTCCCCTAACTCATGTTTAATTTCTGCACTTAAATCCTTCTGAACCCAAACTTCCCATTTATTTCACGTGCTGAGATATTTCCTCATGAGTTGCAGGTGAAATCCATGTCCTGGCACGCACATAAAAGCAGACGCAGAAAGAGCGTGTCCTGGCAATACACACATCATCCCCGGAGATAAATCTTTTCTTGCTGGGGAGGAACCCCCAAGGCTCACATCCACCCACCAGCTATTCATTTCTCTCAAAAACTACACATTTGAGGGCAAAAATGAACACGTGGACACAGAACAAGCCACTCCTTGCTGCCGGTCAGGAGGTGGGACCTGGCAGCTCGCGGAACCTTGCGCGCAGCTTACGGACAGCTTGTCGAACGCACACGGAGCACCCAGCGCCCAGGGAACAGGCGCAGCTGACTCCGCAGACGGAAAAGGCACACGCTGCTGCCGTTCTGGGCTAGGAAAACGGGCAAAATGCAGGAAAGAGCTGTGACGGCAGAGGGGTGGGCAGGGGTACGGTGAGGGGGGGCTGGCACAGCCTGGCAGCATGGCCCCACCGGCCCCCCGTCCTCCGGCACCCTCAGCATCCCTCACCTCCCAGGGAACGGGCCCAACGCCCCCGCCGCGGGGGTCCCAGTTGGTGTGGGACAGCTGGGAGCAGGGGCAGGACCCCCCAGGTTTGTTACATCCACATTTCTCACGGGAAACGCTATCAGGGAGCTTTGTGGGATCGAGAATATGAATTGCTTTGACCTCACTTAGTCTGATACGGTGGAGTATTAAATCTCTATTTTTCAAGCATTAAGCCTGTGCCGTGGAAGGATGCTGCGAGCAATTTGCAATAAGATGAAGGGATATTACTGTCCTGGGAGACAGACAATCCAACCACATCCACAAATTGATAACAGAGATAGTGGCTTAGGTTCATGCTACCTATTAATTAAGGGCATGTTTTATGTGGAAGACAATACCAGCTTACACAGGCAGGTACCTGCTGGCCGCCCCTTCCCTGCGGTGAGCAGCGTTCCGGAGCTGGAGCGCAGCCAGGCGGGTTAGCTTACCTTGCTGAACGCT
>NW_010272964.1:33339-39012 GCF_000690775.1 Eurypyga helias | reverse complement strand
GCTGCCGCGGGGAGCAGCGTGCCAGCCCTCCTTCCAGGGATGTTCAAAGGCCTGGCCAGAGCCAAGAGCCAGCCGCTGTGCTGAGAGCTAATAGGTCTCTGGCTGCTAATGAGCAGCTAACCACATCCCCAGCTCTTCCCTTGCCCTCAGAACTTGCTGCCTCATTATCTGGCTGATCCCCAGATCGCAGCAAAGAAATCCAAACCCGGATTTCATTCCTTCTTGCCTCTCCTTTCCCCTCTCGCTGCTGGCAGCATCCCGTCCCGCCAAGGGGCTCGATCCCTCTCCCATTCAATGCCCCCAGCAGGCTTTCACTTCCCACCCCGGCAGTGGGACTCCCTCAGCATCTCACATCCATTAATTGACTCGAGCTGATTACAGGGCCACTGATTTGTGTCCTAATTACCAACTCAGCGTTACCCTTTCACAACCCTCTGCTCCTCACCCAAGCACTTAGCAGCAAACCTGCAACATGCCCGAAAGCTGATCCCCGCACTGGCGCGCAAGACCCACACCGCTCCTGCTTCAACTCCAGAAAACCTCTCCCAGGGACCCCTTGGAGCAAGGGCACACAGGGGGAGCTCACCCCCAGGGAGCCCGCAGGGCAGTGCGAGGGGAAACACCGCCAAGCCAAGAGCTGCCGGGAGCGAGGGCAGTGGCCGCACCCCCGGCCCGTCGGGCTGATGGAGCCATGGCACATGGCCACCCCTGAGCACCCGCAGCCCCGGGGCTGAGCGCCCTCCCTGCTGGGCATCAGCCAAAAGGTTGTGTGGAGCGGAATCACACAGGTTGGCAGTGAGACAACGTACGTAGTGCTGGAGGAAGGGGCACAGAGTCTCATGTGACGGATAAATTAAAGCAGCCCCCTTCTTACGGACAGGCAGCTACGGAGCACTGAGACAGAGCAAAACCAATGGGATAGGCCAGGGAGACAGACGGGGGTTGTCATTCTCTAGATGGGATTAGAGCACCGCTGCAGAGTTGAGGAGGCCAGGAGATCGCTCCAGGCTCCTGCTGACACTGACACCCACCCCAAAGTCCCTTCGTGGGGGTCCACAGGCCAGTCCCACACACCTTTCTGGAAAACTGAGTTCAAGGATGTGGGGAACTTCTGGTGGGAAGTGGGAGCCCTTACAAACCGAGACCACGCCCCCCAGGCTCTGCTGACAGTGTCCCCTGGCCACTGGCTTCTCCGTCACCAGCAAAGGCATTTCATGTCGAAGCAAAGCTCTGATAATCGCCCGAAAAAAAATGCAGGGTGCACAGTTTGTCCTGGGGTCCCCTCGCTGTGCACAGAGCTGAAGGAGAGAGGGGTTCCCAGGCCAAGGCAAAGCTGTAGCAGGCAGCCCAGAGCCACTCCAGCCTTGGGTTCCGCTGTATTTTGTAGGTGACAGCTGGTGGGATGTGGGTGCCAAAGACTGTGGTTAGACCTAGGACGCATGTGGGAGCTGTCGTGAGGCAGGGACCTGGGTGTGGGCTGCTGAATCATAGAACCATAGAACGGTTTGGGTGGGAAGAGACCTTGCAGCCCCCCCAGTCCCACCCCCTGCCATGGGCAGGGACACCTTCCACCAGACCAGGTCGCTCGCAGCCTCATCCAGCCTGGCCTTGGACAATTCCAGGGATGGGGCATCCGCAGCTTCTCTGGGCAACCTGTCCCAGTGCTCCCCACCCTCTGCGGGAAGAATTCCTTCCCGATGTCCCATCTCCATCTGAAGAAGGGCAGGCTGGTGGGGGTGAGCAATGCAAGGATTACAGAACAGGGAAGGAAGGACGCGCAGGGTCCTGAGAACATGAGAGCATCCCTCGGTGCCAGAGCGCACATCTGCAGCCCACATCTGGCTGCTGGCTCACCCCGGATGGAGGTGCTCCTTTAAAAACCTGATGCACACGTGCTTTTAAGCCAAAACTTGTCCTGGGCCAGCAGTGGCCATCAGCCCGGCAAGCTGGGGGCCCGCCACGCTCTACAGCCCTACCCACACCCCAGCCGCTCTCCGCAGGCAGCGCCTGCACCTTAGCATGTTGTGGATTACAACCTCCCGGGCTGCTGCAGCGCAGCTGCATGTCTGATCCGGGTGAGGAATTTCTCTTTACACCAAACTGTCTATTCAAGTCATAAAAATAGGCTTTTTTTCCTTCTGTAAGTGCAACACTTTTCATATTTTTACTTCCAGCTGTCTAGATAGTATTTCACTTTTTTCATTTCCAGTGCTCGCTCTCAGTTATTTAATGTGAATTTCTAGGGCACGGTGCCCTTAGCAGACATCAGAGCAATATAACACACGAAATCAGATATATACTGTGCCAGGAGAAGGCAGGAACAAAAAGACAAACTAGGCTCTTAATACATATGGTGCTTTTGATTCATGGAATATAGGAAATTGTATTTGATTCTATCTGTAATGGATCCTCGTAACTTTAGATTAGGGTTATGCTGATGGCCCAACTAATGGACACTTTAGTGCAGGAATACATTTCATCCCATCATATTTTTTTTCCCGGTATCAATTACTTTGAATGTTTAAATGTCTCATTTCTCTGGATGTTTATTGCTCAATTTTCCTTTCTAAAAAAAACCCTCCACACACACAATACTCCTGGTGTTTCTCTGCCAAGCTGCCAGGAGCTGAAGTTCGTGTGCCGGAGCGGAGGCTCCTGCCACCTCCCGGCCGCGCAGGTCGGAGTAGGAGCCACGTTCGCGCTTACAGCTCCTGGAGTCACTGCTTACGTGAGCCAGGAGCCAACAGTCAGAGTTCTCTTAGCAGGCGTGGGGATGCTATTTGGGGAAAATAAAACAGCAAGGCTCTTCAATTAACCTGTCTGGAAAGGAAACGCAAGGCGTGGGATGGCTGCCTGCGAGATGAACAGCAAATCTGATGATAAAAGAGATGGGAAACAGAGCGGTTTTGGTGGAGAGCATCTCATTTTCATCAACTCCTGTTAGTAAAGCCCTGAAGAATAGAGTCATTAAATTATTACTCTCTGAAGCAGCGCAGAAGGACCTTGAAGGAAATGCCTGTCTGCCAGTAAAGAGTTCAGGACGTGGCGGCGGTACCAGAGACGTTCCCTGTCGACCTCAAGGCCAGGGGACGAAGAGGCTGGTGGATTCCTATTAATTCTACTTTGCCTGGCTGTAACCAGGTCTGAAATTCCCCTAGAAAACAAGCTAACCAACCTCAAGAGAAGAACGGCGCCTCTGTCACACTCCAGGCACCAGCGACAGCAGAACCACGTCTGCTGTCCACAGCGTGCCCGCCGCGCTCCAGAACTGACACCCACCCGCCGAGGGCTGCCACGGCCTCGGCCCCCCCGCAGAACAACGACCCCCAAGTGGGAACAGACACCCAGGTTGTGAGGGGTCTGCCAGGGCCGTCAGCGGAGACGCGTCGGAGGGAGCAGCGGGTGCACCCTTCTGAGGGAGCGTCGATGAGAATTCTGGTTTTTCACCTTCAGCTGGACCTTCCATTTGTCCAGCGCACCCAGATGAGGAGAGGCAGGGACTCCTTTCACAGTCAGAGCCCTTGTTTCTTGGGGAAGGGAAGAGTCTGACAGCCGGGAAGCGTGATGGCTCTGCTGAGGAGCAAGGCCACGTGTTCCTGGGCAACAGGATTGGGGCAGCCTGTTCCTGCATGTTCCTAGAGCCCCTAAGCCCGAGCTTTGGTGGAGGTCCTAGTCCCTCGCACGTCTACCTGCGCAAGGACGCAGAGAGGAGAGGGGACACCTCGTGCTGGGGGAGCCCCTGGGAACGCAGAGCTGCCTCGCCCCTGCCCAGGCTCTCCTTCACACGTGGGCTGCACGGTGTTGCTACTCCAAGAGAGCTGGAGCCACTTATTTTTTTCATTAAAATGCAAATTAATTTAATAAAAAGTGGAATTGTAAATTAATGAAGCACTTAAAACTTCTCCATAATACAAGGCTAATACTTACTCTGTAGAATTTCCTCCAGTTAATATCAGCACTAACTCTCCCGAGTGGGACCAGCCTGGCAGCTCCACCGACCTGAATCGGTCTGACTGGAGAGGGGCTCAGGGCTCACGGAAAGCGCACATCCCAATCACCAGGGCAGCTGGGAGTCTGCCTCTGCAGCAAACTCTTCCCCTGAGTCCCTGCCTGCCCCCTCACCACCGATGCGTCCAGGAGTGGGACCCTTCCTTTCTCCTTGGAATGGGTCCCTGTAACTCACTGCAACCCCACAGTTCGGCGACTGCGGGGGCTGCTCCAGCGAGGAGCCGCCCTCCCACAACGTTCAGCTGGAACAGCACCACGGTGCCTCCCAGTGCGGAGCTCAGGGGACTTTGGCCACCTCCGAGCCACAGGACCCTGTCCATCCCGCATGCATCCACCCCAGCGCTCCCGGCACAAAGTCCTGCTCACCCGTGGAGAGATGGGACCATGTCCATCCCACATGCATCCTCCCCAGCACTCCTGGAAGAGCCCTGCTTGCCCATGGAGTGATGGGACCATGTCTATCCCACGTACGTCGTCCCCAGCGCTCCTGGAAGAGCCTGGCTCGCCCACGGAGCGATGGGTCCATGTCCATCCATGCATCCTCCCTGGCACTCCCGGCACAGAGCCCTGCTCGCCCACAGAGCCCGGTGTCTGGACACCAGCCCCACATCCATAGCAGGGCCCCGTGGCCATGCATGAGGCCCGTAGCACGTGGATGCCTGCTGGACCCCAGGGACCTGCCAGGTTCCTTTTCCTCTGGCCACGCAGCCCGGACCACGTCAGCTCCGCGCCGGTGTTAATCACCTGCCACACTCATTTATTGCCATGTGTACACCACTGCCAGGAACATTATCCCTTAAATAAAGCTCACCCACCCTATTATTGTAATGTCAACCCTGAACCTCTCAGATAAGCCCTGCAGACAATTTATAATTGCACAGAAGTAGCTCTTGTACATCGCACCGAGGGGGCACCGGGGAGGATTTAGGTCTTTCACAGAGCCGGTGTTTGACAGGTCTTTTTGCTGTTATTTCATCTTGACAGCTCCTTGCCACCCAGCTCCTCCCGCGACTCCACTCTCCTGCTTTGGTGTGTGATCTCAGGTGAAGAGAGCACATAATGGGCAATAATTGCGGGCGATTGCTGTTTACTTGTTAACTTTGCTTGGCAGAGCAGCTGTGATGGATGCAGGGACTGGAATATTCCCTTTATTCCCTGTAGCACTGAGAGTGAGCCGTGCCTAATTCAAAGGCTGAAATTTATAAAAAAAGCCGACGAAACCCATCATTAAATTTCTCTTCGTGGCCATGTGCATAATTCATCCAAACACCATCAAATATAAATGGCCTCGTGTCAGGCTGAGGCACAGCGAACCCAGCCCGCACCGGGCGGTGGGAACGGCACCGCAGCCCGCGCCGCGCTAAGGAGACCCCGCACCAGAGCCAGGCCGGGGTCCCAAGCAGGGGTGCAGAGACCCCAGCCGCGTCTTGGGCTCAAAATAAAAACCAGAGGGAAACGGAACACCCAACCAACATTCACAAATGGGGCAGTGAGCCACGGAGGAGACGGCGCATCCCCCTCAGGGCTGGAAGCGCTTGGCCCCAAGAGACCAGGACACAGCTTCTGAGACATGGCCCCAACAGACTGGGACATGGCCCCAGCATCCTGAGACACAGCCCCCACGGACTGGGACAGGGCCTCGATGACCTCTGGCCATCACTGCCC
>NW_010272964.1:28460-33302 GCF_000690775.1 Eurypyga helias | reverse complement strand
AGGAACACCTCTGACTGCCGCTTCTCCCTCGCTGGCTGAATATGCGGGCGCGATATCCGAGTTCTCCAGGGCTCCCCGCGGGTGCCGGAACCCTCATTAGGTGCTGAGTGGCCTCGGCGGCCAAGCAGCAGGCACGGCCTGGCCACCAGCCCTCGCTCCACGCCCGCCGGGGCTCCTGTGCTGGGGTTGCACAACGGCTGCAACAAGTTCTCTAGAAACTTTTTTCCCCCCAATTATTTGAAAAACACCAAGTTATTTAATAAATCACAGCGAGTTGTTTTGCAAAAGTATCCTTTGAACCATTAGATATTATTGTGAATGCCAATTTTTCTTCCCACCTTATGGCAGGATAAAGATACCCCACTCAATTTTCATCAAAAGCACATGAAAGCAATCAAGGCTCCTGTAGTTTCTATGGAAATAAGGGATGCAAATTGGGATTGCGTGGTGCCTTTTTTCTTGAATTTATCCATAAAAATGCAAATACTCTTCAAGAGATACTGAAATATTTGCCTTGTTCTAAGGGAGGCAAAATATATAGATGAGGCTCTTTTGTCCACTGGTTCTCCTGGCAGAGGGATGTGACAGCTCATGGAGCACGAGCCTACGCAAGTGCCGTGAGAACAGCAGCTCCAGCAGGAGCGCGTCCAGCCCCAGGGGCTGCAGCTGCCCCCTCGCAGGTCCCCCAGCCACCACCTCAGCAAACAGGGTCTCCTGCCCCTTCCCACGACATCACCCACCTCACCCCGGGTACCGTGCAGGACTCTGCCCGCAGCGCAAGGTCACGCCAGCCTCTCCGGTGCCGAGCGAGAAGAGCAGCATCACCTCTTTGGTGTGGAAAACAGAGGAGCAAAAGGAGCAGCACGAACAAATCACATTTGTGATGCATCTGCTTCGCTTTCCCACCAGCCATTTCAGAGCAGAGCGGATCCTGCTCCTCTGCTGGGTCTCATCTTGTCCTGCAGCGGGCACTGATCAAACCCTGCAGCAGGAGGTTTAATTCATTCCCTTTCAAACTGGAGGATACAGAACAGTCAATGCTAACAAACGTCTTCGGGTTATTCCCCCGAGCGCTCGCGTGCTCTCTCCTCCTTTTCTGCCAGCAGCCCTGCGTGCTTCACCCAGCACTTCCCAACAAACGATCGAGCAGCTCTAGGAAATGCTGACCTGCAGCTGGGCCCCTCATCCCTCATCACCCAGTGCCAAGCAGCACTGTGGCCACAAGGAGCCCACGCAGGGAACCGGAGCTCGTCCCTGCTGCGTGACCTGGGGACATTGGAAAGGCCGAGGAATGGTATTTTGGATCACAGTTTTTGCCAGAGTTAATGACAAACCCTGGCAACTCAACTAGGAAAACTCCAAGCGCGAACTCGAGCATGCTGCAGCTGCACAATTATACACTTGCAATGAATTAATTGTGCTGTCACTATATGCACCTGAGAACAGCAGCTAGATCAAACAACGGAACAGAGAGCAAAATGATTAGTAGATCACTTTACTTACAGCAGAAAGTGCCAATTAGATGCAGCAAACCTGCAGCCTGGCTCAGCTGTTTTATTAACAGCTCTGGAAGAGGAAACTCACTCAATAGACTGGGGAAGAAAAGACAGGAAAGGCTGACGGCTCACAATGTGGACAGAAGAGTCGTGACGGGCTGTCCATGGGCTCTTCCCCTCCATGGGTGCTAAACCCCTTCCGTGCTTATTGCCCTGACTCCCGTCACACCCCACGCTGTGCTGCAACGGGCTGGATGAGCCCCGCTTGCCTGCGGGGCTTTGCAGGTCCTGAGAGCCCCGGGAGAGCCCGGAGCAGGAGCCCGGAGCAGGAGCCCAGCGCCCAGCCGCCTCTATTTTCCCTGAAGTTATCCGGAAAATACACTCCGGCTGAACCTTGCAAGGCTCCAGAAGGGGCTTGTCTTTTTACAGCCTCTCCCTTCCACTCCAGGCTGAGGGGAGCAGTGGGAACGCGTGGCTTTTTTTAGGTTCAGTCCCAGGTTGTTACCTTCCAGCGGGAAATGCTGCAGTAACGAGCTCGGGAGCTCAGTGGAGGAACTGCCCGTGGATTCCCGGCACACACTAAGCTAGTGACCTGAGCAGCAGCTCCGGGTTGCAGAGCTGGTCTGTACTGAGCTCCAGACGGTGACAAGGCACCGCCACGGCTCTGCGGGATGCTGGCCTGGCTGGAGCCAGCTCCATCAGTCCCCCGCAGCCCCCGCGCTCCTCACCCAGCCTGGCAGGCCAGGGAACGCCGGCTCCAGTGCCCTAGAATTAGGGGCTTTGCTGGACTCTGCCGGGAGCAGCGAGGAGGCAATGTCTCCTGAGAAATGGGATCGGGGCAGTCACCGCTGCCAGCCCCACCAGGAGAGGTTTCCCATGCTCCAGTGAGACGGTCGCAAGGAGCTGGGGAAGACACCGCAGCACTGTGCCCAGACCCCGGATGCTGTGCCGTCCGTAGTGCCCGTCCCTAGGCGCACTTCAGCTGTGAGCTTTGTCTCCACTGTCTCCTGCTTGTCACATTGTTCCATTTCTCTTTTTAATTGCTTCAGACACTGTTTAATTTCTCTGTTTAATTGGCTCAGGCAGAGAGGCTGCAGGCAATGTCATTCTCCCATCATCTCCCGAAACATCGCAGGCATGAGGGTGACGTTACTGCCCATACACAGCCAAGTTCTGCAGCATCCCTAGGGATGCACCCAGCCGGGGCCGAGGAGGCAGGAGCAGGGAGCCGACAGAGGCCATAGGGGCCTGCAGGACAAGGCTGTACAGGCTGCCACCCTGGCGCGTACAGAACTGCTTCCGTTCAACACACGCGCCGCAAGCAGGACAGCAGCAGGATGGGAACTCAGCACAGCGCACAGACAACACCACCATTGACATCATTCAAATCCAGAAGCGCCTGAAGGAGCTTCCAAGGCATCTCGAGGTGAAAGCAGGTAATGATAGTGAGCAACAAAACCTTGGCACGTACGTGCAGCCGTAGAGCAGCATGGCAAGGTCTGGCCAACCACGTGACCTTCTCCATCAATGCAGATTCAACAGATCCCTGAAAACGGCATCGAACCAATGTTCCTGTGTATTCCAACATGCCTTCCACCTAGCACACCCTGTGTTTTTCCAGGCACATGAACTCCCTGAGCAGACGTCCCTCTCCCTCTCCACACAACCACCGTGCTGCCAAGGCTGACTTTACGGACCCGGGTGCTCCAGAAAGTTATTTTCCACACCGGTTTCTTGTAGTGGGACCTGGACAGGACTGGAGTAAGTAGAGGTGAGAGCTGCAGCTCTGCTCACTGACAAGATCTTGAACAGCTCTGACCTTCGTGCGGTCTGCGCAGGCTCCTTTTGACAAAAAGTGCATGGGGAAGAGTTCTGAAAAAGAGCTGAAGATAATGCAAAGGTTCTGCAGACGGGTGAGGGAATTACAGTGCTGCTTCCTGCTCCTGGATTACTGTTCCAAAGTTCAGACTGTAAGCAGCAGCTGCTGCAGTCGTGTGCTACTTTATAATCAGGAACCGCAAATAATTGCTGGTCAGGGGGCAACAAATATTTGTTTCTGCAGAATGGCTCATAAATAAACCATCTGAAATGACAAAATTAATCAGACGGTTCGCTTGGCAAATAAGTGTTTGATCGGCTCTGCCGGAACCACAGCAGCCAGCCAGAGTGAGGTCCCCGAACATGGAAATGCCCAGACACGCAGGCACAGAAGTCACCAGACCATAAACTGTCAGACTCTTGTGCTCCAAACCCAATTCCAGGAGGAGCAAGGGCAGCCCCATCCCATCCTCAGCCACGGGAACAGGGCAGCTCCAGTCTGCGGCACCGCCGAGCTGGGGGTCCCAGCCCCTGCGCAGGCATTTCCCTGCCCAGGGCACCCTCCCGCAGGCATTTCCCTGCCCAGGGCACCCTCCCGCAGACCGGGGACTCCAGCACGAAAGGCTACCGCCAGCCGTGGGTCGTTTCCCATGCCAGGCCAGCCTGACCGAGGGGTGTTTTTCCCAAAACCACCAGAGGAGTGTGTGTCATTCCAATAGCTCCGCGTACATCGAGTCTCATCTGTATTCAGCACAGCACCAACCCATGAAGAAGAAAACAGCCCCTGAAAATACAAGTGTGAGAGGGAGGAGGAGACACGAGCCACGGGAAAAGCAAACAGCTCCCCGCCTGCCTCCCGGCTTCCCAGCGCCGCTGTTGCTCCCACCGCCCGGAGCTGCTGCGCGCAGCTCTCGGCGGGGTCGGACTCCTCAGTGTTCAGAAACATTAATGCAACCTGCTCCGAGACGCACACACCTTCTCCATGCCGGGAGGTGAAGCAGGCAAGAAGCAGCCTGTTTTGGGCGATTTTTCCCTTTGTGCAGTTCAGCTTAGAACACGCGAACACAAACCCCCAGCGCTGCCCGCAGAGCATGGATGCCAGCTTTCCATTATTACAGCCTGGTCTCGGAGGGTTTGAAGGGCAGCACGTGGCACTCAGCAGTGAGGAATCAGAGCTCCTCCTCTGCGAGCAGCATCATCCAAGACAGCGGGAAGTCCCACCTTTCCCCCCCTTTCGCCAGGACCGCAGGCTGGAGCACAAACGCGGCTCAGTGCAGATGGGACAGTGAAGAGCCTCCAGCACCCGAGGATGAGGTTTCCCACCAAAACGCCTCTTCGTTTAAGCAGAACGGCTGGAAGACTTGTAAATGCGGGGAACAAGGAACATAGCCATGGCGAAAGGGGCAGCCGGTTGTGGGCATTGGATTTGGCAACAAGGGCTGACGGAAAGAGCCTGGATCCAGGTGACATTGCCCAGTACAGCAAATGAGCGTTTTCCAGAGGCTGCCGCCCCGGGCAAAGCCCAGAC
>NW_010272964.1:25646-28391 GCF_000690775.1 Eurypyga helias | reverse complement strand
AGGAAGATTGCCAGGGGGGAAGGGCGCAGCCGGTTGCAGGCATTGGATTTGGCAACAAGGGCTGACGGAAAGAGCCTGGATCCAGGTGACATTGCCCAGTACAGCAAATGAGCGTTTTCCAGAGGCTGCCGCCCCGGGCAAAGCCCAGACCGCGGGGTGACGGCCGGCACCCGCTCTGCGGGGAGAAGGGACCAGCTCCACGGCAGCCCTGCGCCCATAAAGCCACCAGAAATACCTGTAAACAGGGGTGCTGGGGCCCTGCTGGCTCCTATTTCACACCTCTGGAGCTTTTGTCAGAAATGTTACCTCCGTGGGCTCCCCGGGGGCTGGGAGGTTTTCGAGGAAGTGAGAATCCCATGACAAGAAAAGATGTTCGTGCCTTGTTTCCATATTTCAGGAGGAAGCTCCCTGTGAAATCACAGAAGTGTGGTTTTCCTGCAGTCTCCAAATCCCCAGCCACCTCAGCTGATGCAAATAAAATCCCGTTATTCAGCTTAGCCCAGAAGACTCTGGCACCTCACCCCAGAAGGGAGGATTATCCGAAGCCAGGAGGAGAACCATCCGGTCAAACTTCTCGTACCCAGCGATTCCACGGTTTTATTTTTATCAAGCAGGAGTTTTAATGTCACAAACCAGGAACAACCCTGCCAACAGCCATGGTCCCCACAGCTCATGGGACGCAGGTGGTGACGGTGCTGGGAAGTGACTGCCGATCCGGTGCTGGCGAGGACGGGCGACGCAGCGCACGGAGGGGACCCTGGAGGTGGCGAGTAGCGGAATTTTCCGGCCTGATGTAAATATTTTCTACTCTGTCAACCTTTTATTTAACTGACATTTGGCTGCGGTGCTAAAAGTACAATATTGAAAATCAATAAGTGGAAAGTGTTTGAAAGCCAATCGAAATCAAATATTACAATATGGTGAAGTTAATCATCTGAAATTAACCTTATAACTGCTTGAATCGCTCTAATCTATAAAGAAAATCAATACAGGCACATCAAACCCTGCTCCAAGCTGCTGTCGGTTCCAGCTGACCATGCAAATGGAAAATAATAGCCAGTGGAAGCTTATTGCTCCTTATTATACGTTAACACTTCGCAGGGAGCTGAGAAGGATTCCCCAGGGAGATGCCGGGAAGGCTGCGCACCAAAGAGGCTCCTCAGCCGCAAAAGCCTCCCCGCCGCGCTCCCGCAGTTAATTTCCGAGCCAGCCAGAGCCCCGAGCGACCAACAGGCTGTGTCACGAGGAGAATTGATTGTCCCTGGATGAAAAGCAGCTGCTCGAGCACAGCACCCCACGCCCTCCTGGCTCCAGCGCAGCCCCAGGCACCCCCAAGGTCCCCCCAGTGTCCTGCCAGCGATCGGACCCAGCTCTGGGCACCAGGCACAGACACGGGTCCCCCCATCCGTGATCCCAGCACTGCAGGCATCGCACCCGCAGCCTCAGTTCAGCAGCACCGTGGGTGTCAGCATGGCCACCGGCACCCCGCAGCACCCCGTCACAGCAGCGGGTCCCACCGCCCAGGTGGCAGTGACGCCTCTCAAGAATTCGCACCCCCCTGCCCCGAAGCACCGCTGCCTGCATTGGTGCCCCCGTGAGCAACTCCGAGGCCCAGGGTGGTTCTGACCCCCCCGCAGGAGCTGCAGCCCAGCGAGGGGGGGCACAGAGCGACTGCCCTCCCCGTCCAGCCGCATCTCCAAAGTGCCCATCAACACGCCATTCGCCAGGAGGCTCTGGGATGTGACAGTGATAAGTGCTTTGATAGCAGATAGAAATCTATAAATAACAACAGCTTCTCTCAAAAACCTCATTTTAAAATAATGAAGACATTTCTTAAAGTGACAAGTGTCTCAACCGGTGACAGTAAAAGCTGGGGGAGGCTCATTTGGAAGTCTCGGGAACAGATGTGAGGAGCGAGGTCCCAGCAGCAATCCGCACAGCCCCAGGAGCTCAGGATTACTCGGAGCCAAGGAGAGTGATCGCAGCCTTTTCTAGAAGCTCCTCATGGGCCCCTGATTCCAAGAGGAATGCAGGTCCAGCAGCAGATGCCGCTGTCCAGGGAGCGTGGCGACGCTGATCCAGCCCTGCCTTAACGTGCCCTCACGGGTTGGGCTCCCCAGCATGGGAACACCCCACTGTCATTACAACGGGAAAGGAAACAGTGCCGGTTTTGGAGCCGCCAGACTGGCACGTGTCAGCTCCTGTCTCCCACCCATTCCCCACCCAGGCCAGCCCATAAGGGTGCAGCACCCACACAGTCCCACCAAACCCCCCAGCGCGGCTGGCAGGGCAAGGGCGGTTGTGAGGCGGCGGATGGCACATGGTGAAGGGACGGTACCGGCGGCCACTGCTGCCTGCACCAAACACGCCCGCATCCCCTCCTTGCGTCTCAGAAGGATGACGTTGGAAGGGAACAGGAACGTTTATCTGTCACCTGGGTGCAGGGCTCAGGGTGGCTCCGCTTCTTCCTCTCCATCTCCCAGAGCTGGCGAGCGCGTTGCTGTGACAGAGGAAAGGGACCTGCTGGGACCTGACGCTGCTGTCCCAGGACAGGCAGCCGCGCCACAGCCACCAGCACGCTTTGGTCAGGCCACAGTTATTCCCAAGGGTAAGCAGTGCCTTGGGGCATCAGCCCATGTGGGACGACCTGACATCTCCCACCAGCGAGAGACCTCGGAGCAGAGCACCCTCCCCCCGCCTGACCGAGCACGGGGCCACGGGCTCCTCGGGACAGGTAGCCCGGCG
>NW_010272964.1:25386-25593 GCF_000690775.1 Eurypyga helias | reverse complement strand
GCATCACCACACTGGTGTCACTCGTGCGGCTGCAGCAGCAGCCCCCCTGCAGCTCACAATTAGCCTTTTGCTCAAGGTCTGTTTCTGAAGCTTTCCCTGTGTTTCCGATAAGATGTACAGGATGCGCTGCCCCGGGAAGAGGGAGGAGAACGAGCACTGACCGGAGCAGGAGGCGTCCTGGAGTGAACGCGCCGGCCGGGAGGCTGG
>NW_010272964.1:23563-25252 GCF_000690775.1 Eurypyga helias | reverse complement strand
GCCCTCACCCGGTGCTTAAGAGCCTCTCCATGTCTCCGAATTACGACGGGGAGCTGCATTTCCAGAATCAATCCACCGAATCCACCGCCAAGGCTCCAGGTAAGGGGACTCGCAGCAGAGCTCGGCTCTCGCGGGGGCTCTGTCTGGGCCACGGGGCAGCTTGGGCCGGACACCGGCAGCCCCTGCTCTCCACACCACCCACGGCTGTTGCATTATAATTTCTTTCAGACGTGGAGCTCCCTGGGGCAGGGGCTGTACCTGATGGAACGTGGGCAGAGAGCACGCGGCGGCAGGACGGATCAGTGCCCGCTGCAGCCACGAGCCCCTGCCACAGGGCAAAGCCGTAACTGCTAGGGTGATGGCAGACGTCAGCGCCCAGGGGTCTCTCGGGGAGGGGTGCACTGTGCTGGGAGATGGGGTGCCCTGCCCCAGCCCTGGCTCTGAGCCTTCACAGCTCCTCCACAGACCCCCGAAAGACGAGCTGGGGTAAGAGCCCTGGAGCTGGCACTGCCATCAGCCCCCCTTCACCCACAGCAGCCCCAGTGCCCCCCCCGTGGGGAAGGGTTGGCCTTGGCAGCCCCCCCACCTCCCCCTGCTCTGTGAGGCAAAGCAGAGGCACGGGGAGTGTCAGCAATTACACAACTGTTCAACAGCAGCTTTGCCCAAAGTCGCTAAAACCATCGACAGCCCGTTGGGGGGACAGTTGTCCCATTAAAAAACCAAAAGACATCCTGGCTTTCTCCAGCCGCAGGGCTCGGAAGCAAGAAGCATTTGCTGCCTAATTAAATGTTAATACACTGGCAGAGGACAACAACGTGTGAATCCGCGCTGGACCACGTGCCAGACTGCAGGAAGAGTCGGCCCGAGCTGCCCGCGGCACCGGTGCCTGCTCCCGGCTGGTGTGGCATGGGGCCATGGCACAGCATCACGGGCAGCACGGCCATCACCATGACAGCGCCCCGGAGCTGCCGCTCGCTTCCACGCCTGGATGGAGCTTTCCCAAGTGGATCCGAAGGACAGATGAGATGGAGCCAGGGACCTGGCTGGTGAGAGCAGGGTCTGGTCTCACGTGCACACACATGCAGTAGCTTTGCCTCCTGGTTTGTTATTTAATGTCACAGGATCATGGAATGGTTTGGGTGGGAAGGGACCTTACAGCCCCCACAGTCCCCCCCCCTGCCATGTACAGGGACACCTTCCACCAGACCAGGTTGCTCCAAGCCTCATCCAGCCTGGCCTTGGACACTCCCAGGGATGGGGCATCCACAAACATCTGTTGCTCGCAAACAGGCTACACGGGAAGCCAAGGGCCTTTCCCTTCCTAGCAGCTCCACACTTTCCTGCTCCCATGGGAGCCTCTGCCAGCTTCTCTCCATGTTTTTGACTGGCACAGGGCTGCCCAAAGGCTGCCCCTGCTCCAGGAAGAGGTTAACACTTTGCACTGGTGTGCAGTGTCCTGTGCATGGGAAATTGCTCCCCTCATGCTCCCTTTTCAACCCCAGCAGCATCTACTGTGCAGCACATGGCCCCCCTCCACCCATGTGCCCCCCTCCTCCACAACCCACAGAGCCAGCCAGCCAGCCCCTTGCCTGCCCCTGCTCCGCCAGGCCAGAGCCTCCCCAGAACCCTGCTCCTGCCTCCGCTGCCGTCTGCTCTGTGGCCCCAAGCACAAAGAGGGAGCCCAGCAGA
>NW_010272964.1:7900-23540 GCF_000690775.1 Eurypyga helias | reverse complement strand
TTTGCCCGCGGCCACACCCAAAGCCTGTGCCCAAATTCCCTTGATGCCCTGTGACGGGGACTGGGGGGGGCACACACACCCCCAGCCTGGACACAGCCCCCTGCACAGACACGGCATGACAAGCACATGGCTGGTCCTGACGCACGTTGCTGAGGGTGCCAAAGGGCCGGGGGTCCCCAGCCGTTACTCCCTCAGTAAATAAACGCCTGGAAAGCACCCCGGGGAGAGCAGTCACGGACAGGCAGCAGAAGCAGAGCCCGGACCTGGTGCTAAAACCGCCGAGGTTGTTAAATGACTCATGTTTTCATTGTGCCTCAGCTCTCCTGCCACAACGCTGCCTGCAAGAGACGCTCACACAAGCCTTCCAGAGCACTGGGCCGGGAGACGTGCTGTCACAACAGCGGATATTTGTGCAGCTGCCACAAGGAGTTGTTATTACTGTATTTTTCTTTAATAGAGAGACAAGCACAGGCTGGTGGCAATCGGCTGCGGTGGTACTGGGAAGCAAGAGGGAGCACAGAGAAATGACGGCCCAGGACTGCCACAGGCACTGGACAGAAACAAAGGGCTGTTTTGGGCAGCTCCGGAGAATTGCTGGGAACACTGGAGGGTGAGAGAGACAGCAGCAGCCACTCCCTGCTCCCCCACGTGCAGCACATACATGTACACGTGCACACATGTGCCCAAGGACACACGTGCCGCTCCGAGCCCTCTCCACACAAAGCAGAACGCCAGGCGATGGAGTGGCTGTAACACCCCGTCGCGGTCCAGCCAGGGAACAGCCGGTGTTGGATCAATATTTTCCACAACAGCCACTTCCATGTGATAAATGTGCTTATGGGGAAGAGGAACAAATTAACCTTCTGGTGCAGATGGCAGCTACTGCCTGGGAAAAAGAGACGGCTCAATTCAGCAGGGAAGCAAGCGAAGGGCCTCTGCCAGGATTCCTGCAAAGCTGACCACAGGAGGAGCGTCTGGGAAGTGTTAATGAAAATCAGCCCCCAGAGCACCCACCCGGCCCCGGGGAAGCTGAAAGGGGGAAGTCCCTGTGAGTGTCACCTGCGAGTGTCACCTGCATGCCTCGGAGCAGGGGAGCCGACCCGGCAGATAACAAATGCACTCGGGGGCAGCTGATGGATGGAGACAAGGGGGGAATTGGGCTGCAGCACCACACACGTGGGAAGATAAAAGGCATCTCGAGAAGCACTTCCCAACATCAATCCTTCCACTGGTGACAAATGGTTTGGAGTCAGGGTAATTCAGCAGCTGGCTGGAGCAGAGATTACGTCCGAGATTTCTCACCCACGAGGCAGTTGGATGCAAATGGCAGTGAGCAGAGTCGTGCCGAAGGGTACCCACACATGCCCAGGAAACCAGGAGTGAGGACCCGCACGACTGGAGAGATGGGAAGGCAGCAGACCCAGCACAGAGCACGTCCCTTCTTTGGGCTGACTGTCCACAGCTTGTACCTCAGGCCTGGAGGAGACCCGCCAGGTCCAAACCTGCTCTGAAAAGGATGGCAGAGGAAACCACAGAGCACACACGACCTAATAATGTTGAACTGCAAGGGAGAAGGGTTGAGAAACTCTGTTGGAAGATGAAAGCCTGTTCATGCTCTGGTTTCCTCTGAAACAAACACACAGGGTGTGATGTTGCTTGAAATTCATTAATTTTCCACATATTCCCAGTAAGTTAATTTGTCAACTAGTAACTGCATAAATACAACAGGCAAAAATGCTGAAAGTAGATTAAACATTGATGTAAGCAGATATTGATTTGAACATTCCTGTGCCTTTGCTTGCGACACATCAATAAAATTAAATAATATCTTCATAAAATGTCTTGATAATTATGTCTTTTCCCTGGGGTAAGTATGCCCTCCAGCAATGTAATTAAAACCAAAATTACATTAACCCTCCGATGACCGTTTGACAAAAAAATTAAGAGTCTGGAAGGTTCTCAGAGCTCTCGTGCCCAGCCAGATCGGTGTCAGCACGCTCAGGCAGGCTTTCGGGCACGCCTGCTCCCCTTTCACCCGGACAGCGGCTGAAGAACCATCGTTCTCGTTCACAACACAGACACCAAGAAAGTCAGGTCCATGCTCCATCTGGGAAAAAGGAGGCTTGGAGGCTCATTCCGCTGGTGCTGGGAGAACCCGGCTCGCTAAGCCCCGGTGACCATCCCCCCACCAGCTCTCCCGAGGCAGCAGAGCAGCGACAAGCCAAGGACAGGCCATGGGCACCTCAATGACACGCAGCAGGGTACTGCCCGGGGCAGCTCTGCCATGGGACGATGCTGTAGCCAGGCCTCTCCCATGAGAAGTACCAACCAGGGGAGCAGGTAAAGCCAGGGGCTCCCCACGACTCCAAACAGTACTGACTGGAGCCACACTGGTGATACCCAGTGCTCGCATGGCACTAGTCCCTCCCAGGAGAAAATCCCTTTGCTGGTGAGATGAATGGTCCAGATGGGATAGAAATACACATTTCCCACGAGATATTAGACAACAACTTTAAAGCTGTGATGACTCAAGGCAAACACAGTCTAATTACGTGTCTTTCTGGCTTTGCACTAGAGACATTGAGCCGGGTATCCCTCAGATGTGTCATGTCCCATAGAGACCCAAGCACAGCCCAGGGATGCTGCAGAGGCTCCCAGAAGGCCACTGGTTTTATAACTGCTTCTTGCCTACAGGGAGTTATTCCCTTCCCTAGCTGTGGTGTTTCTGAAAGGTGGCTGGATTGTTGCTCTCCTCGCTTAGAATTCCCAGTTAAAACCAGCCACAAGGTGACAGGCACCCAAGGCATCGCATACGTCTCCTTCTGCAGGATCAAGGCCACACTCCAAATCCCGACCCCCAGCACCTTGTTCTTCCCAAACCATTCTTGTTTCCATCCAAACAGCCTCTCCTGGCTCCCTCTGCTCTGCACAAACCCTCTCTGCCTCCTGCTCCCATGCCCATCACCTGCTCCCGCCAAGGCACAGGGTCACAGCCAAAAACCAGCTGCCTGGATGCAGCGAGTGACCGCTGGACACAGTCTCACAGGTTTGGATTTGGGGTGAACAGCATGTGTGAGCTCTCTGGGGCAGAGCAAGACTCTGTGCTCAGTCCCACCTCTGCCAGGGCTCTGGCAGAGACAAGGCCACCCGTGCATGGAGACCTGTGCCCCACTCCCCCCGCAGCCAGCCAGGCACTCAGGCTCCCACCCGACTGCTGGTGGCCAGCGCTGTGACCTGAATACAGAGCAGCAGCTCACTGGCACGTCAGGCAGAAAGCAGCAGCTGAAGACCAGGAGCAAGGACACGGCACTCTCCACGGCTTGCAGAAACCCCCCCTCCCGCCCCAGAGAGCTGGCTGGGCTTGCCTGCCTCATGCAGGTGGCGGGCACGTGTCTGGGACCTGGGAGAAGCCCCCTCCCCACACCAGCACGGGGTCACTTGCCACAGCTCCAACCCACAAGCAGCCATTTAGAAATGACACCAAGAAATTCACGGCTCACAGGAGCGCTCGGAGCATGTAAGGGACCGTCATTAACACCCCAGGCAGCGAAGCCCCTTGTCATCTCCCCTTCCATAGCGACAAGCGGCCACTCACCCACTGACGGGGACACTGACAGCATGACCTTTGAGGAGCCACCGAGCAATCTGTTTGCTCCAATTGCTGTGTCACACTGTCAGCTTGTCACCAAAACTTGCCACTCACACAACCTATTAGTTGTCCCATTTGTCTTTCTGTCATGGACACTGATGCTCAGCCCAGCGACTCTGTGCATTTTTAATGCTCTTGTTAGTTAATAAAGCACCACTGCGGCGTAGGGGGGAGTTTGAGAAGCCACTATCCCAGCACATCTCCCTCCTCAGCACCCAGCACGTCCCACCATGCTGTGGCACCTTGTCAGAGCCAGCCCGTGGGACAGGAGCTCGGCAGCCACGGCCTTGACTGGGCTCCCCCTGAGGCCAGACACAAAGGCATCTCCTATACCTTGGCCAAGCTGGGCACGGCATCCCCCTCCTCTGGGCAGAGCAGACGGTGCGGGCCCAGACAGACCCCGCTTGGCTTTGGCACCAGTTGCTTCACCTCCGAGCTGCCAGCGGGAGGGTTTGCAGGCAACTCCTGCTTGAGGCAAGGCAGTGGGGACACCGACCAGCGACAGCAGGGAACAGGCAACCGGGGACTTTGAGCATTGTCTGATCAGAGGCTTCTCCTGTCCCGACACTGGGATGGGGGAGAAGGTGTTTGCGTCACGTAGACCTGTCTGCGTCCCAGACACCACGTCCAGGACCCTGGTGTATCTTCATCAAGTGCTAGACCCATAAATTCCAGGACGGGAAGGCAGAACCTTCCCTCACCCCCGGAGATGATCACAGCTCTAGATCTGAGCCAGCTCCAACAGAGCAGAGCCCTTACGCCGTGGCTCGTGTCACGCGGGGTGACGCTACCCTGTGCTCTGCCTCCGTGGGTGTTTTCATCTGAGGGCTTCGCAGAACTTTGCAGCCGTTCATTAGCAAGGAGCTTCCTGGCACCGTCGGCTAATGAGAGAAGGGAGCCAGATGAAAAAGCTGTTCCTGAAAACCTGGATCAATCCCGAATTCACAGCAGAGCTCTTTTTCCTGCTTATTAGGGTTGGAACTAAAACAATCTGGCCAACTACCCGGCTGCTTTGCATCTCTGATGCACAGCTATTTGTCGATGCGGGTACGACTACAGACGAACCTCCGGCTGTGGAGCGAGGGGTCGGGAGTCCCCGCTTACCTGACTCCTCACGAAGCCCGTGGAGCACCGCCTGCGTGCTTTACCACGCGTTTAAACGCTGCACTTAAAACCTCGGTGTGAGGTTTTACACCCGATTTAACCAGCACCAGATTATCAGCCCTTGGCCCAAGAGCGTGTTTTTTTACAACCTGCTTTTCTCTGAACGTGTGTTAAAGGCCCCGGAAACCTACTGGGACTGAGAAGGCCCAAGACAGTAGCAGAGCAGCCTCAGCTCTCGGCGTGCTGGTACAGACCATTAGCTGCAGATGTCCTTCTGAAGATCAAGAGCACTTCAAAGCCTACCGAATTCCTTCCCAAGCTCCAGAGGCTCGGAACATTTGCACGGCATGCACCAGCTGACCTTGATGCGTAAGGCAGCGCCCGGATTCAGACTTTTCCCCAACAGCAGTTTAAGTGTCCCCATTCTCTGCCACGAAATCACCAGCAGACTCCTCTGCACAAAGTTGACATTACATTTCCGGTGGTCTGTCTTGCAGCAAAACCAAAGCTTTACCTATAAAACTGTACGTGGGTAGAATGGAGACACCAGGGACGCACTATCTGCGGTGGGAGTTAGGAATCGTAAGGATCTGGAGGAGCTCTCTGTGCGCAGGCCAGCCAGGCAGCTCTAAGTGGCCCAAATGTGCCTGTCCCTCTGCATCTTCGATGGAACACCCGGACCCAAGGCTGGGGAGGATCCCCCTTCTTGTCCCATTCCAGCCAGCCTCCCTGCCACTGCCATGCAGCCCCACGCCCCACTCCCCAGGCTCCAAGGGTGCCGCTGCCGGGCAGCCCCACGCCCCATCCCCAGGCTCCAAGGGTGCCCAGGGAAGAGCCTAGCAAAGCCCAGGCTGGGCTGGCAGTGGGCACCACAGCAGTCGTTCAATCCTCGCACGCCACAGGGTGGGCTGCGGGTAACGGGGGCTGCCCTGCATGTCTTCAGGAAGAGACACAGGTCAAAAATTAAGATATGGGGTCCAGAAATTTGAGGGCAGTAACACAATGGTCAAAGTAACCACCCGGCTGCTCCGCTGATGAAACGGCATTTCATTCCTGCACAGAAACCTCTCCCAGACAAGACAGATTCATCCAACTCTCAACCTAGTGAACGGCAGGGTTTCTCCAAGAGAAAACCAGCAAGGTTGAAAATGCAAAGTTGCTGTTTGTTCTGCCATGCAAGCTTGAAAATTAATTTATCTGGTGAGAATTTTCTCTGTGTGCTGAAGGACTTGAGGTTTTTTAACCTCTTGTAGCCTAGAAAGAGTCTTGGCTGAGATTTTCGCTTGCAGAGACAGGAGAGGCACCAGCATGTTTCATGTGCAGAACACCGCACCGTAACAAAGGGATTCATCTCTTCTCCCACCCGTGCATCAGTGCAAAAGAATCGGGAGACAATGGTGGGCAAAAACCCTGTCCCAGCAGTTAATGCCTCAAGGCTTCTTGCAGACAGTCGTCCTCACAACCACCTTGGGGAGGGTCCCCACTCACTGTCAGACAGCAGCATGGATGCTCCTGTTCTTCCTGACGCACTCAGGACCAGGCAGCAACTTACGCTGGAACCACGGAATGTTTTAGGTTGGAAAAGACCTCTAAAGTCCATCAAGTCCAACCCTTAATCTAACACTGCCCAGCCCACCACTAACCCATGTCCCTGAGCACCACATCCCCACGGCTTGTAAACCCCTCCTGGGGCAGTGACTCCCTCCTCCCTGGGCAGCCCCTTCCAACCCTGACATACAGAGCCTCAACATCCTCAATACTTCAGAGTGGGAAAGGCCAGCTTCCACAGCAGGCTGGAACCCCTGGAACATCTAGGTTTCCTAGGACAGAGAGGGATTTTTAGGAGCATGCCCAGCAGAAATGAATAGCCACACATCACCAAGCAAGTGCTGGGATGCTGGTGCATCCCACCTACACCCAACACCGCGCTCCCTCCCACACCCAGGAAAAGCAGGGGAAGGTCCTTGACCTTCACTACTGTCCAGACCCTAAAGAGAGAGCTCCGGCCCTCCCAGCGAAAGGTGAGCAGCTCACCTAGCCTCGGTAAAAATAGCATGATTAGTTATCTCAGCCTCCCAGGGCAAGCACAAAGATAGATGAAAGGCATAAGGCAAGCTGGGGGCATCAATAAATCACTGCAGCACTCAACGGGCTAAAACGCTTCCTGGTGCCGTAGGCAAGCAGAAGATGGGCAGAGGCGCTGAGCCCATCGCCCGTGATTATCAGTCACTCATCGGCTGCTGAGCTGCGTCCCCTCCTCCTGTCCAGGGAGCCTGGGCAGCTGCACTGGATTAGGGGGGATGCCTGTAGGCAAGCACGGGCTGCTGGGGACAACATCAGGACAGTCCCCTCTCTGCGAAGGGACAGATGGGTGTGAGGAAGAGACCTGGGTGCAGAGGAAGGGATCTGCTTCAATTAGAGTCACTGATTGCCCCAGAAGAATGAGCCCCCTTCTCAGGTGAGGTGCCCCCATGCAGACCTCCCCAACCTGCTGGGGGACAAGAGGGTCCCTGCTCCCCCCAGTGCCCCATGTCCCCAAGCAATGACATGCCCTGCAGCCCCCTTACTCCATGGGAAAGCAGGGGTGGAGGCTCAGGTCCTGGTTACTAATGAGCAGCTGCTAATGAGTCACGGATTGCACTCCTATGCCTCGGCAGGCTCAGCAGCCCAGGGCTGGCAGCAGGTCCCAGGCACTTCGGAAGTGCCCTCTGTCCAGGGGACACTGTCCAGTGCAGCGGGACAGGAGTGGCACCCACAGCCAGGGGCCACCGTGCCGGGGGGGGGGATGCTGGCCTGCCCTGCAGGTGGGGGTGAGCAGGGACAGGAGGAGGATGTGCCCATGGCACACTATAAACACTGCTGAGCCCTTGTGGTGGGGTCGAGGGGAGCCCGGCTCCTCCTGCCCCGTGGCATCAGAGGGGCTCACCTTCCTGGGGAAGAGCTGGGTCTCCGTTTATACGTAAAGAGCCCATGGAAGCCCCACCGTGGTGAGGATGGTTTTTGGAGGACTTGGCCTGGCCCCAGAAGGGATACAGGGTATGACAGGCCTGTGAGCCTGCTAATACAGCGAGAACCCGAGAGCATCCTTGCAGCAGCCAGGGAGAGCCGGACCCAGCTAACGAGGATTTCAGAATCACAGAATGGTTTGGGTTGGAAGGGACCTTAAAGATCATCTAGTTCCAACCCCTCTGCCATGGGCAGGGACACCTTCCACTAGACCAGGTTGCTCAAAGCCTCATCCAGCCTGGCCTTGAAGACATCCAGGGATGGGGCATCCACAACATCTCTGGGCAACCTGTTCCAGTGCCTCACCACCCTCTCCGTGAATAATTTCTTCCTGATATCTAATCTAAACCTCCCTGATTTCAATTTGTACCCATTACCCCTTGTCCTGTCACTACAGGCTCTTGTAAAAAGTCTGTCCTGCTCCTGGTGAGTGCACAGACCCGCACCGGGAGTTCCACAAAGGTAGTGGGCTACTCCACATGGCTCTGACTGCCGCTGAAAATATTTAATAAACTCTGGAATATGAATCACTATCAAGGACCCTGAACATTAATTTCAGTCACAGTTGGCCACACTGTATCACCCTATAAACACCTCTCCAGTTTCAATTAACATTTCTCTATCTCCTGTCTCACTGAATATTATATTTAACTAATTTAAGAGGATTGGTAAAGATAGTTTTCACACTTCACAGGAAAGCATAATGAAATAATTATACCTGTACCTACAGAAAGCATGAGGATATTGCATAAAGAGCTGTAAAGTCATCTGAAGCAAAAACTTCTCCAGGAGACTTCAATTCCAGCTTTGGCCCCTGAGGCCACCGCGGCGCGGGTGTCTGCCAGCCCCGCTCAGGGTGTGCTGCCGGACACCTGCACCGCAGAACGGGGACCTCCCACCGCCCGCGGGGACCTCCCTGCTCCAGCGGTGTGCTGGATCCCATGGATGCTCCTTTGTGGAGCGGGGGGCTTGGCTAAGGCAGGCTTGTCCCATCTGGCCCAGGGCTGCGGCAGAAATGAGCTGACGGCTCTCCTGGGCCATGGCTCCAGAGCTCCAGGGACCAGCGGGCAGGGGGTGGGAGCCAAAGACACATTGTCCTGGTCACCACCACCCAGGACACGCACAGCAAGGCCAGCAGGCACCAGCGCCACTTCCCAAACCTCCGTCTTTCACTCCAGGTTTTAACCTGCACATTCCCCCAGGAAAAGTATTCAAAAAGCAGGGAAACCAAGCCACAGCCCTGAGCACACACACATAACCAAACACACCCCATTCTCCGCACATCGCTGCGGCTTCTCCCGGAAGCGGCACGCGGGACACGCTTCCAGGGCACAGACGGAACAACAGCACGAGGTGCCGGAGCAAATTGCAGGCTGCAATGGCACGAGGCTCCCAGGATCCAACAGCATCGCTCCAGAGCCCTGGGGAAAGCAATAGTGAAAATAACCTGGTGCACCCCGAGCACCCCCCAGGGCTGGCAGCACGAGGGGGCACCCCGAGCCCCTCCAGCAGGTCACTGGATTTCCACTCTCCAACGCTTGCCATATTTTAAAGCTGTTTTTAAGGAAACAGTAAAGTGCTAGATAATTAGTACAAAGTGTGGTCACCTAGGAGACAAGGGGGATTCCCAAAAAATCAGTGCCAGAAAGTGTGGCAATCCACCACTAATTAAGGGAAAAAGGAGAATTAGACAAGCCCTGTGTGACTGCACGAGTGCTACTAACAGCGCAGTCATCTACCTGGCAGCTGCCGTGGGGGCAAAGTGCATGGGATAAGGACACGGGATTCCCGTAACCCACAGGGACAGTCCTGGGCCCATCCCAGAGAGGAAACTGCCCACAGCCGAACTTTAGGTCTCCACCCCAACATGCAAGAGGCTGTTCTTGATGAATCTGATGTTAATCTGGTTACACGGAGCTGCCTCACGCACCGGGATGACCTGCTGGAGCTGGATCATTAAAGCCTGCATCCATCCTACCTGGGACACTTCCATCCTTACATGCTCCTGCTGATGAGAAGCAGAGGGTTCCAAGGGCACGGGGCCAGGCTGGCCCACACGCCCAGCACCCGGTGCCGACGGCATCACTACGCCCGTGCAGCTCCAACCGGCACAGAGGAGACGTTAGCACTGCTCCTTCCGCGAGCTGTAACAGCAAACGCCCGCAAAGATCTATTGCTGGGAGGCCCCGAGCAACCCAGAGCACATGTGCTGAAGAGATAAAATAACATTTGCCTGGTTAGCTCCCACACTCCATCGAATCGAGTTTAAAATCTCCACCCTGACTCGATCCATCTGTGCAGGTGTCACAGCACTTTCCTGTTCCGTTGGGAGAGGATGGAAACGCAGGGCGAGCAGATAAAGCAGTCGCCGGATCTGAACTTCACTCCTCGCCCGTAACTCTTCGCCGAGGTCGAGGGGAAGTGACAGGGGAGAGATGTATCTTGGAATCACCAACAGGAGGTTTGGGAAGATTCCAAGGCGCTTGTGGCAGCCAGTGAGAAGCGCAGGGCTCACCAGCTGGATCCACAGTGCAGGATGCCTGCCAGAATGGGAGAGGGCGGCACAGCATCCCTACTGCCAGGCTGGGACCGCTCCGCTTTAAACCTGCTTTTCAGCGTTCTGGGGAAAGTTCCAGTTCCCTGTTCAAACAGGCCGTCCTGGTGGGCAGTGTCCAAGGCAAAGCTCAGCCCGGAGGCAACCCAGGGCACATCCACTGTCCCTGCGGACTGTGCAGCGCCGTGCTGGGACCCACACTCTGCTCCGGAGAACCTGGGCTGGAGGACATCCAGAGCTGAGCCGCAGGGTGTGCCATGAGTGCCCACAGCCCCATCCCCTGCTGGTGTGGCTGGGGGCCAGGCGGGCTCTGGGAAAGCGGGCACATCACTGTGCTGTCGCCCACTGGAAGCTGTTACCAGCAGCTCCCTTCTGGAGACAGCCCGTTCCCCATCGCCTGCAACAGCTCTGCAGACATTCCGTACAGGGCACAAGGACGGAATTCCTCTCACACATCTCAGTGCTACCGACCTGCTTACACAGCCCTGTCACTGGCACAGCCCAGAGCCTCCCCGGGAAGCGGAGATCCCAACCACCAGGCCTTGCACTTTCTCTTCCTCTCGTACCGAGCTTCCCGACACTCCGCACGTGTATGCTTCTTGCAGGGGGAAAATGGTGCCGAGGGTGTTTCACATCTCCTGGGCACAGCCCTGAGCCCAGTCCAGTGACAGCTCGACCCCTGCGTGCAGCAGGCTCCCACGGGCTGCACTAGGGCTGCTGTTCCCGGGAAGCTGTCAGCAGGCTGGGACCGCTGCCGCCCGGGACCATCAGAGGGGAGCCCCAAGGGGCTGCGCAGAGGAGCAGCTCTACCAAAGGGGATGGGCACCTCTCTCCTGGCCGCCGGCCCCCCAGGAGCATCCCACCCTTGAGGTGTGCAGTCTGCTCCTGGACACACTGTGGCACAGTCCTGTCCTGGCAGCTTTAGCTACAACAACCACCAGCACAGGAGCTCTGACGGCACGTTTGTCCACGGAGACAGGCCAGGCCTTCCCCGGCTCCTGCAGGACTACACCGCAGCACTCGGATGCACACACCAGGCTTTGCTCCATCAGCCAGCACTGGTCACTCAGCTATGGTTCGGGAGACCCCCAGCCCACCCTGCCCAAGGCTCTGCACCCCTCTGGCAGCCCGTCTTCGTGTGAGTGCCAGCAGCACCCACACATGGACACACTCACTGCCCGATGCCACCCTGTGCCCTCTGTCCCGTCACCCACCAGCAGCTCCCCACTCGGGTCCATGGAACACTTTCCCTTTATTTCAGACTGGTTTGGGTAGGAAGGGACCTTAAAGCCTACCCAGTCCCACCCCCTGCCATAGGCAGGGACACTTTCCACTAGACCATGTTGCTCCAAGCCTCATCCAGCCTGGCCTTGGGCACTTCCAGGGATGGGGCATCCACAGCTTCTCTGGGAACCTGTCCCAGTGCTCCCCACCCTCTGCAGGAAGAATTTTCCTATCTGTGGTCACTGAGCCATGGTCAGAGGGTAAGTCACTACAACCCCCGTTACACCCCAAGCGCTGCAGCCCTGGAAGGTGCCGTGATGACACGGGCTGGGGGCCCTGCAGGGTCTCCCCCAGCATCGCTCCCGCTGCTGTTTGTGCCCTGTCCCTCCCCGTGCGCTCCCCGCAGAGGCCAAGGGGTTAGTACTCTCCTTTCCTTCAGGCTGTAACGCTCTCATTTCAGCACAGCAACTTATTTCTAATAGAGTTTGGAAAGGCTTTTGTATGTCTTCACTTTACTCCAAGGATGTTTGCTCTCAATTTATTTCTGCTTTTCTTATCTTCTCAACAACTGCATCCCTTGTTCCAAGTCCTGTTCATTTTCTGCTCCTTATTGTGATTTTTCTTTAATTTCATCTTGTTCCTACACTTCCCAATCAGACATTTCATCACTTCTGCTTCCCTATTGCCAACAATATGCCATTTCTTTATCTTAATTGTATCACCCAGTCATCTGGTTCCAGGATGGCATCTCTTTACCTCACAGTGCAGTCCCTTTAATCATCACTGCTCCTGGCATGTATAATCATAGCTGAGACAAGCTGTCAGCTTTCACCTCCCAGTTACAGTCACAAGGGTTTTTCATGTTAGTCCTAATGACAACACAAACTGAAAACCCTCCAGACATCACTTCGTGCCGACGGAAGGAGCCCACCACGCCACCAGCTCCTCTCCTCGGCCCCAGCTGAGCAGCAGGGCAACGGGCAGGTCCAGCCCTGCAGAAGGGAAGCCTTCCCCAAGGATCAGAGCCAAGCCCTTGCCAGGAGCCCGTGAGCAGCATTCCCTGTGCACCCCCAGTGCCAGTGTCTGCTCCTCTGACTCTCCCAGGGGTCTTCCCATGGAGCCTGGGGTCTACCCAGTCCCCTGACAGGGGTCTGGTGATGGGATGGGGACCTGCAGCCTTCCTCCATGGCAGCTGGGACACCCTTTTTCCTCCAATCTGCCAGGCCACTGGCAGATCCCCACCAACCCACAGACACAGGCTCCATGTACCTGGCAGCCAGTCCCTCACCACCGCTTCCCTCATCTGGAGGGTCTTTGTCCCACCAGGCTGGGGGGCTCAGCGCCGGGTGTCTTAGCTCAGAGCACGACAGCAGCTCCTGGCTGCTGCACCCTTGGGGGTGGGATGTCTCTGGCTGCCCCCAAATGTACCCAGGTCCTGGCACTGCTGGGTGCTCTACTTCACTGCCTACGCAGGCTGCTATGTGCCATGCCCTCCGTGACTCTGGCCTCCACCCAGATCCCTAGTTTATAGCACCCAAAGCCCCCACACAAGGTTTTAAAACGGCTTATCCACGTTCAGAGCATCTGGGGAGCAGGGATGCTCTGTGCAGGCAGTAACAGCTCCTCTCCAGGGAGGCGGGAGGGGACCAGGTTTGGAGAAGACCCCTTTGCAGGGCTGCCCAGCAGTCTGAGGGGAGCACAGGACAGCTGTGTGCTTGCTCCAACCCCCTACCAGCAGGTCCTCTGGGTGAAAACTTCGTCTGGATCCACTTCTCCAGCCCCAGCAGCTCCAGGAAAAGGCAGAGCTGTGAATACCTCACAATCAATCAGCAGCAGGACGTTTTACACGTGGGTAGGAATAATCTGGATACTCAGACCAGCCGAACTGCCACTGCAGATGCTAGCACGGTGTAGCTGTGTGCCTGGCCCTGCACGCTGTTTGTATGCTGATCCACAACTGCTGCTCAGAAGGTGAGCAAGACCCTGGCTCACAGCGAGCAGCATTTTACACGTGTCAGAGAGCAGAGCGGTGCCAGCCATGAGTCAGCGGAGGAGAGTACCCCATCACCTGACCGGTACAATGGAACTGCAGCTTGAATAATATAGGTCAAACAAAAAAAGACTGGAGCATGGGGGATTATACAGCAGGAAAACCTGACAAAAGGAGTTACTTAGTCTGGAGAAAAGCCATGTACCACACTCTGTGTTTGTCAGTGTTAAGCAATCCTGGCTGATCTCTCGGAGCTCTCTCAATAGGCCCCAGCTAAAGGTCAGCACCTCCAGCAGAGAAGGAATGTGCTCCCTGAGCTCTCAGGGGTGAGGGCTGTGCCCTGCTCCGTGCTCCTGTCCTACCCCACACAGCCAGGCTGCAACCGCAGCATCCCGGCACCACGGTGCTGCGGGTCAACGTTAACTGCTGCATCGCAGCAGGAGGAACCCTCCACCCCGGGCTCACTCACCCTCGAGAGCAACTGTACTTCTGGGGCTGAAACCATGAACAGACCGCGGGCGTAAGCACTCAACACGCGCAAAGGCAGCACGGAGCTGGTGCTGAGCATCTCCAGAGCCAACAAGTCCGTGAGCTGCCTCAGGCTGAAGAGCTGCACACGGGAGACACAGGAGGGGAAGGTTCCGTTCAGCGGGAAGACCGCACGCAGGTGCTGGGCAGTGGCTGGAAGAGGACAGCACCCACTGACCCAGATGTCTGCGCATTTCCATCAGGGAAGGAGGATGCACGAGCAACCAAGCAAGGCTCTAGAGTAACAGGAATGCGTTTAACAGCCCTGCGAGCCCCACTGCTCCTGCCAGAGAAGCATGGACAGGGCACGCGGGTTTGGAGGACGGTGCCACAGGCTGTGCTGAGCCTCCGAACGGTTTCCACGAGGCAAGCGTTGTACAACACGAGGGAAAAGGTGGAGTGTGGAAATACCAAAAGAGGCGCAGGAGGACCATCCAAGGGGACTGTCAGCAACTGCAGAGACAAGGGGAGGTGCTGGCCCAGGCCCTGGGAGCAATCCAGGTCCAGCAATCCAAAAAAAAAATCCAGCAATCCAATCCCCACCAAGTCCAAGCCCAGCTCCCCCCGGGTTGCTCCACAGCTCGGCTTCCTGGTGCCGAGGGAGGGGAACCCTGGCACAAGGCACATCCTGGCCTAGAGGACGAGGCCAGGCTCCGATTTGCATAGCCCACATTGTGAGCCAGAGGGTAGCGGAGCAGGACAGCACTGCTCCCCAAAGGTTAAGACCAGTGCCAAAACAGCCATCCTTCGTGGTCTTCCCAACGCACCAAGGGACTGCCAGGATGGGGAGATGAGGCTGCGAGGCTCTGGGGAGCGAGACCCAACGCGGACGGTGCCGAGACACCAGAGGAGCACAGCTCTTGGCAGAGAGCCCTGCTCCAGCACCCCCACTCCACACTTGGACTTTGCTTCCTATTGCCTTAGAACATCCCTGCATCTCCTCTGCTGGCAGCAGCTGGGAGCAGGAGTGGTGCCGGGGAGCAGGCACGAGCAGGCAGCAGCAAGGCCACACATGGGGACCCTCCGGTCAGAACCCCACGGCTCAACCCTGCTGAGCACGACTCAAGCCGCGTGGCAGCAACACCGCTCGCATTCCTCCTGTTCCCATGTGCTGAACCTGGGTGCTCACGTGGTTACGCCTTAAGCATTCAAGGCATGCTGAGGTATTCAACCATCGCTTCCATGCAAATAAGGCTCCATATAACCCATTCCAGGCAGCCATAACTTAAAACTGACAGCTCCTAAAAATGGGGCAAGACCACCATGGGCATGCAAACACAGACATCAATACTTAAACGCCAAGTGAAACGCAATAGTCACCCCTGGAAACATGGGAAGCGTCCTCCCGGGCACCCAGAGCTGAATGAGACGGGGGTTCACCCGCAGAGGCCGAGGGCTCTGTGAACAGGTCTGTGCTGGCACTTTGATTTCTCCCCTTAAAGAGGAGTTGCCAGAGGAAAAATAGATCAATGAGGGAGGCCACCTGAAGCAAAGGGAGAGGAGCTCTGGAAGGGCACGTTTTTCCCAGGAGGAGCTGCCTTCCCAGCAGGCACCCCACGGCCGGACGAGCTGCCCCCACGCATCA
>NW_010272964.1:5110-7788 GCF_000690775.1 Eurypyga helias | reverse complement strand
CCCTGCCCCCCCCACTTCCCCAGAGCCCCCAGCATGCCGACACACCCCAGCGCTGGGGCAGCTCTCTGCCGTGCTCCCGGGCATCCGTTCTGGCACAGCCCTGCTCCCGCTGCCCACCCAGAGCTTCCCCAGGCTCAGGCCTGACCAAGAGGATTTTCTGAGCTCTAGAGCCAGCTGCATCCTGTCTGCACACAGATTTGTGAGTAATAAGGTCAGGAGGGACCTGATGATCACCCACCCCGACCTCATCCCAGCACAGGCCAGACTGCCCCGGCTTAATTCCAGCTGGAACAGCCACCAGCTGAAAACATTTGATCTTCACCGCAGCATTTCCAGCGAGGAAGGGAGCCTGGGCACCTTGCTCCAGGACTTAATTACATTCCATTTCCATTGTGTAGCTTCTTTCTGCTCTGGGCTTGTCTGTCCTCAGCCACACAGCGTTACAGATCTGTGTCTGCCAGACAGGTATGTCTGCTCTGAGCTCCGCTCCCTGCGGAAGAACTTACGGGCAGGAGTAAGTCGCTTCCGTGGCCTGACAGAACATGAGCTCTCTCTCCGGCGGGCTGCCCCTTACAGCAGGATTGCACACGCCGCAATCCTCTCGCAGCTCTTCCTAACTGCTCTCAGGCGCCAGCTTCCACCTTAGCGCAGCAGGACCTGGCACGTTGCTCCAGCCACACTGCTAGGACAGACCCTCCGACTTCCACCGGCTCTCCACGGCGTGCCTGACAGGATTCAGCCCTTCCAGCCGCACTGGAAGCACCCCTCCCTCGCAGGGTCACCAGTTCCCAGCAAGGCTTTCTCCCTCCTTTATCAACATGCTGCAAGACTCGGCTGCTCATTTACAGTCTCTTTACATCCACAATTCTGTTTTCTTTCACTCACTCCCCCGCCTTCGCCCCCCTGCTCCCCCAGAGGGGCAGAGCCTAGCAGCTTTCCGGCTGGAGGTTTTCCAGCGTTAACTTCCCAGTTAAACATCCCAGCAGGTCTCAGTGAACAGTTCAAATGGGCTCTCATACACAAGCAGCTCCAGACCCCCTTGTTTAGCACCCCAGCTCCCAGCCCTGATGCCTAGCAATTAAATAACTTCATTAATGTATCTTTCCCGATTCCTTACTGCACAGGCAGGAACACCTCGAGATCTTCTCACCCCCTCACGGTCAGGGATTTAGAAGCACAGGCAGCAACTCTGATAAAGACATTCCAACTGGTGTGTGAAACCGTACCAAAGCTCTCCCCCCCGCCACCAGCCACTGCAGCCCTTCGGTAACGCGCTGCTCCTCCCCAGACGCTGCCCCGGCTACATCTCTGAGAACCAAAGTTCCCTTCTAATCAAATTGTCATGCCAATGATGGTCTTTACCATCATTGTAATTAACCTTCTCAAGCATAAAATGAGAACGATCAAAGCGCTTCCCTCCCCCCAGGCTCAGTGAGACTCACAGCCCAGAGGAGCATGGCTGGTCCATCCCTGTGCTGGACGTTGCCGTATCCACTCCAGCAGGACAGACTCCCCACCAGCTGATCCTGCCCCCTCCTGCCCCCCTTTTATCTCTTCTTAGGGGAGGAAGGCAAACCACAGCGCCTCACAAACAACTGGTCTGGAGGGGGGTGGGGAGTGCACCCAGGTGAGGCCAACAAGGAGGCCAACAGCATCATCAGCATCATCAGCATCATCAGCATCAGCTGCCCCGGGCGGGGGCTGCAGAAGGGGCCCAGGGCTGCCCTGGGTCACAGCCCAGCAAAGGGGCGGGTGCTGCCTGCACCTCGCTGCCGGCGTTTCCAGGGGCAAAGCTCATCCCCCGTTCGCCCCTATGAGTCTCGCAGAGCTGCCCTTTCCCACGGTGCCTCCTGAGCCTGATGCCGACATCCTGGGGATGTTTGCTGGCTGCTGCTGCTTTGCTTTCCTCTGGGAATGCTGTCCTTTGCCTGGGATGGTGGGCAGCCCCCGAGAGAACCCCCGAGGGAGAGAAACACAGTGTCGTTATTTCCACCCCTGACCAAGGCAGCAGCGTGACGTGGAGAAGATGAACTCTGAGCATGCCTGGAGCGAGCTTCTTGTTTCCAGGTGACACCTACCCAGAGGTCAGCCTCGCTGTTGGCTTCCCATGCTGGTGCCTGGAAAACACCCAAAATACACGCGCCTTTCCCAGGCACCTAGCAACGGCACTCCGAGCTGTAGATGAAACCAGCCTGGAGCTCGCAGGAGGAGGACCAGCCCACGGGCTGATTTACACGGAATGAAAACACTCTCCACAACGTCCTGGCGCTGTGGCAGCTGTTTTCCCTGCGCAGGACAAATCCGATATTTGCTGTTCCCTCAGCCAGGCTGTTCCTGCCCCACACACAGTTCTGAACCCTCTTAAGCATCTCTTGTGCTGCTGAATTATTCACAGCTGCTGAAGCATCCCCTCCGCAGGGACGTGTACACGGGGGTGCCTGCTGGGCCCTGAGCAGGTGGGCAGGGGGCTGGCCAGGCCCCACATGAGGTGCCCCAACAGCCCCTCAGACCCCTGACAGCCCCTCCTGGTGATGGCAGCCCCAGGCAGCAGCTCGCCCCAGGACACCGCTTCAGCGTCCTGGGCAGAGCCAGGGACATGGGTGCTGCTGGCCCTGTGATGGGGCAGACATGGGTGCTGCCGGCTCCCCAACGACGCAGACATGGGTGCTGCTGGCTCC
>NW_010272964.1:4701-4992 GCF_000690775.1 Eurypyga helias | reverse complement strand
GACGTGGGTCCTGCTGGCGCCCTGACGGCACAGAGATGGGTGTTGCTGGCTCCACAGGGTGCATGTTGCCTGCCCACCAAGCAGAGGAGCCGGCTGGAGGTTCCTGCCAGCTGCACATTCCTCCCAGTCGGGATCTCGCAGGATGGATCCCCCTGGGGGGACAGTTCCCCAGAGCTACAGCCTCCACACCCCCTCCCAGCAATCTGGCCCCTGCACTGCTGCTCTAGCCAGGGCCCTGCAGAGACTGAGGAGAGCACGAGGCCACATCTGCGGGAGACAGCTGGCTTGCCG
>NW_010272964.1:4314-4548 GCF_000690775.1 Eurypyga helias | reverse complement strand
GTGCACATCCCTAAGGAGCCAGGCTCTCCCCGCGCCCCAGAGCTTCTTGGAGAAGGGGCTGTCAGTGCCCGCGGGCCCCAGCTCCATGCGCTGCCATCATGTGCCTGATGCTGCCAAACACGGGCGAGCTGCTGCTCGAACAATCCATTTTTAAACATCTCTCTGCCTGTTGCCCTCAGCCCTGCAGTAACTATAGTAACAGTGCTCCGGGCTCCCCCTCTGCAAAGGCACCGC
>NW_010272964.1:3921-4172 GCF_000690775.1 Eurypyga helias | reverse complement strand
TCTGCAGACGTCAGGCAGCTCTGGCCTCTTGGACCGCAGAGGAAGCGCTGCCATGCTGCCGCTGGCCACCCCAGTGCCTGGGAATTGGGAATCCCCCGGGAGCAGACACATGCCCACCCATGGAGCTTTCGCAGGGCCCCGCCTCAAACAAGGGGATCCGGCATGGTCCCGCAGACCAGATTCCCTTGACACACAGGGCTTTGGGCAATAGCTCCAACAGCCCTGGCACCTTGGCAGCGCCCGTGTCCCAG
>NW_010272964.1:3662-3876 GCF_000690775.1 Eurypyga helias | reverse complement strand
ACCCCAGCAGAGCCGCGGGTGCAGAGCCCAAGCGCATTGCAAGGGAAGGGTGACGAGTAAACTACACTCATCCTGTTGCTGAGTGAATTAAGGAATCGAGCGGTCAATACCAGGACCAGAAGCACGGGAAGAGCGAGCAGCGATGTGCACTGCCAGCGCCGGGCACTCTGGTTGCTGGCAGCTGACCCCCGGACTCCCCTCTGGCGGGGCCGGG
>NW_010272964.1:242-3625 GCF_000690775.1 Eurypyga helias | reverse complement strand
CTCCCAGAGTGCGCTCTTGTCCCTCAAAAGCTGGGTTGGGATGGTGATCCCATCCTCAAAGTGCTGGTGGCCCACAGCCTGGTCCGGAGCGCAGCCTCCCACTGTCTGCACAGCAGGACCACATCACCCTGGCAGTGGGTGAGGGGGCCTGCTCCAGGACCCCCGCCCCAGTGCAGGGAAGCACGTCACGCTATGGGCCAGGTTACCGGGCACACCTGAAAGGACAGGACGTCCCTGGGCTCCCGAGGGGATGTGAACCTCCTGAGCCCTGCTCAGTAAAAACGCCAAGGCAGCGTTGTCACTACGCTCCCTCTCTGCCGTGCAAATGCTGTGTGAGTGTCCCTCCCTGCCTGCCTCACCCATCCAGGAGGTGGAGAACAAGGAGGGAGGTGGGTTGGCTGAATCGCAGCCTGAACTGGACTCCCCCCCAGACAACGTGCGCTGTGAATTTTTCAAAATCACATAAATCATGTAGTAACAGTTATTCAATCATTCTGCTAATCGTGAGGCTTCCAGAAGACCCCTAGATTGGTGCGAAAGCCACACACGAACCCCCACTCATGGGCAGCCTTGCCCCCGGGGAGTAACACCCGAGCATCACCCGAAGGCAAGCGGAGCCGGCAGTGCTCCCCTGGGAGGCATTACCTCTACAGCCACAGGGCTCCTGGGGAGGCTTCATCACACCCACGGCATCTTGTAAAGCCTCGACTATTCGATGCATTTATCCTGCCAACAGCTTAGCGGTGTAACTCCCAGGTTTTGTCCCGGCACTGCCAAAGTCCGTGTAGCCAAGGCCCCGACCGTTACCTGTGCAGACGAGTCCTGGGGCGCCCCATGGCATTAACCTCTCGGCACACACCGCGTCAGAGGGGTCCCATGTCTGCTCACAGTGGCAGCTGAGTGGGGACAGCTGTACCACCCGTCAGGGTAAGGTGTCCTCTGCCAGCCTCTTGGTTCCCTTCCCCAGAAGGGGAAGCTCTCTGAGCAGAGCGGGGGTCAAACTTCAACCCTCTCCCATGAACCGCGTTTTCCCTGCCTGACTTTTCCCACGCACTGCTGGGCATCCTGCTCCCAAGGGGCGATTTGTCCAGCAGTATGTCCCCAGGTGGGATGCTCTGCTGGCCCCCCGCTGATGTGGGGACGGGGTGCTGTGGGGCCAGACCCCCAGCGCAGGGTGCAGGGCAGGGGGCTGAGGCACATGTTTTTCTCACCCATTCCGTGAGCGCTTGACGCAGCCGCTGCAGGCTGCAGAAGGCCGGGAGCGTGCCAGCACCGTGCGGAGGGCTGGGATGCCTCCCACAGGCAGAAGGGGCAGAGAGAGTTAATTAAAGTGCACTGAGCTAGTGTAAAGTTTTATTACAAGCCACAAAGGTGGGCTGGTTTCTTTCTCCAACAGACACATCTGCATAATCCAGCTGGGCTCCTGCAGCTGCGCTGCGCTGTGCACGCTGCTGCCACCGATATTGGTTTCATCTGTTTTATTGAACAAGCACTATCCAAGGTTTAAGCTGCACAACAAGCCCTGCTGCGCAGTAATGCCTTTGCTTTCCTTCTGCAGAGGAGTCTAACTGCCAGCTCCCAGGTAGTAAGTGACCATCCCGCAGACAGGCACGCTCGTCCTCTGCCACCGCCTCTTCCGCACGCGGGAAAGCCCAGAGCAGGCAGGAGGGGATCTGAAACCCCGGCGCAGGCAGTGATGGCAGGAGGGGATTCCAGCCCATGGCAGGAGGGGATTCCAGCCCATGGCAGGCTGCAGGTACGCCCCATGCTCCCAGGCCAAGACGGCGCTGGGTGTGCTGAGCACTGAGGGTTGCCAGGCGTGAGGCGGGTACGAGGCTCCTTGTCCCTACGCGTGCCTGAGCAGCAGCTCCCACAGGGAACTGAGCGTGCGGGTCCCGGGGGAGATGAAGCCAACACATCAGCACCGGGCTGAGACCGGCCTCAGCCCGGCCAGGCTTGGATCTGGAGGGCACTCGGGGCTGCCGCGGCCCCAGCACACTGCAGGGTGGGTGTCTGTCCCTCTGCCCGGGCAGGGCAGGCTGCGGGGTGACCTCCCGCAGAAGCAAATGCCGGGCGGGAGGACCAAAGGGCACTGGCATGAGCAAAGGGCCACACGGCTCCGGCAGTGCGAGCAGTGCAGAGTTTGGGGCCAGCCCTGAATTCTGCCCGTGCCTTTACTGCCGAGGAGGGGAGCGGGAGGTGGGACTGTGCATCCCACTCTGGCAGGACAGAAGATTGCACAAAGGGGGAAGGAGATGGTGCTGCCTCATTAATCATGATAAAGAACAGGCTTAAAGAGCCTGGCTTTCAGCATAGTAATTAATGAGCTCTTTAATTTTAGGCTGTAACATCCGAACTACCCCATTAGGCAAAGAGCAGCTCTAAGTGTCCTTCCATGTGATGTCAGGGAGACGCATGGGGAGCTCTGGAGCGCAGAGCACCGGGGGCTTCTCCTGCAGAGCCAGGGGTGCGCTGGGCCAGGCTCAGCCCGCGCAGATCTGAAGTCCTCCTCACCAGGACAGCCACTCTGCCGGCCTGGGAGAAGCCAGGGGTGCCCCACGCCTTCCACTGAGCTCTGCAGCCTGTCTGTTCTGCAGCGGCTCCGAGAGCCACGCTGCAGGGCGCTGCTGGATGCTGGGATCAGGATGGGAGTGCTGGAGCCAGGAAGCCACCCCACTGTCTTCCCTGCCTCTGGTCCCAAAAGCTGGGTGGCGGCTGCATTGCTCTGAAGGGAGGACGCAGGATCAGTGCTCCCACTGCGGCGCTTTCTCAGGGAAGCATTCGCAGAAGTATTCCTGGTTGCCCGGCCGAAAGCCAGCGCAGCCGGCGCTGTCCCGAGGCAGGAATACACCGTATGTGCGAGCGGGAGAGCTGTCCCACTGGTTCTCCTCAAGGGCTGCATGTCTTGTCAGTGTTTTGGTAATAACGCCAGTCATCAATGTCACACGTTGGAGCCCAAATCTCATTACTGTGAGCAGAGAAATGTATGCCGTGCGATAAATTCTTTTGTGGGAAATAACCCTGGTGACTAGAGGAATTTATGAATTTATTACTCTTTGTAGGAGCCTTTCCTCCTCTGACGTAAGGCGAGAGCGTTTTTTTACAGGAGACCTTGCTGATTCTCCGCCTGGCAACCTCCCTAAGGCTTCGTGTCGCGTTCCCTGCCCTCACGTCCTGCGGATTCATTGCACATGAATGACCCAACAAGGCACTTGGACCCCTGGAATGATGCAAATGGCACCTACTGTGCCCCCTGCGCGCCGCCCCCCGGCCTGCAGCCTGCCTCTCCCGTGCCCCCCCGCTGCATGCCGCCTCCCAGACCCCCTCACTGGAGGAAAGCCGGAGGCGCCCGGCTCTCCCGAGGCTGTCCAGGCCCGCTGGGC
>NW_010272964.1:0-201 GCF_000690775.1 Eurypyga helias | reverse complement strand
GGAGCCGGGCCCTCATGAGCTGTGAGGCACCTGCTGTGGCGGATGCTGGCCTGCCACCCAGCGAGGGAGCAATTATTTTGTTGACACGGGACTGAGTCAGAGTTTGGCCGTGCAGGGTGGCAGTCGCTGCCCCGAACCAACAGAGCTGTGGGGGTTCCAGGTGGGAGCCTCACCCAGGCTGAGGCTTGGAGCAACCTGGGC
>NW_010272963.1:0-4815 GCF_000690775.1 Eurypyga helias | reverse complement strand
CACCTCCCCCCACCCTCCCCTACCTTGCCCTACCCTCCCCTTCTTTCTTTCTCACTTCCATTCTAGCTTGCTTTCTGCAGTTTTCCCCAGTTCTCAAGGTTATACTTCTTCAGTGACTAGTAATTGACCCTCTGTGAGTTGTTTACAGCCCTGGGGCTTTTGTTCTCATCCTGTGTCCTTACTTTCAAGTCCTCCGAAAGTTAAACTCCCTTAAACTCCACATTGTAACACGAGACACAAGATAACAAGTTCCTTTTTCTTGGTTCCCACAACAAATTCTCATAACAAGTTCATAACAAGCAAATAGACTCTATTCCTGATGACTTGAAAATTAGTATAAGGAAAATTAAGTGTCAGGCCTGCAACCTTTTACTAACAAAGGCAACTGAACCTGATGGAAATTGGAGTAAGATGAAAGTGATGGGTGAAACAGTGCCTGCAATAGTAGACAAGACCAACACCTTCCTTAGCAGGTCCTGTCAAGTTCTATATACTTATGTTAATATGTAGATTTTGATTGAACACTGCTGTACAATTCCATTGGCTCATTAGCACAAAATTCTACTTCAGTAAAAAATGTTTGCTGTTCTTTTAGGGCTTTAAGAACCCAATCAAAACCAGGGTATCAAAGTTCAATAAGACCCATAAAAATTCTGCCCAAGTCTTAGATCAGTGTATCTCAAAGAGGAGAGATATTTCATTTTTTAGGTTGTTAAACTTTTACCTCGGATGAAACCACAGCAGTTATGCTTCTTGTTTAAGGTTAGAATTTCCTGTTGTAGTACTTACACAAAATATATTAACCCTTTGCAATGAGCATTCCAGAAAGATTCATGCAAGAGGCATAAGGTATATGAAATCCTAAGCCAGGCACTTAAGCTTTTAATTGGTAATTGCTGCCCATTTTTTATTATCATTATAAGCTTTTAAAGCCTGTTGACTTTTAAGCCTTCTCTAGGTTTACTGCCTTTTTTTTTTATGCTTAGCCTGAATCCGTCTCCTTACTTCCTAAGAATTATTCCTAGGAATTATACAAATTATTACTCTGCTGACCTTTATAAAAGCAGGATGATAATTGCATGTTTTTCTACAGTAAATCCTCATCTAAACCAAACCGCAGAGACAGTTGCTCATCAGGGCAGGCTTAACACTTGATGACTTTTTTTTTTTTAATCCTTTTACAAATTATGTCTGAGACTATAGTAGTTATTGGTCATTTACAGCATTTTAATCAGTGTCATCTTCAGCAAGAAGGAAACAGGGGTGACAGGTTCACTGGGGTGGGGAAAAGTGGTCATCATATGCAAGAGTGACCAATTTGATGTCATGGGTCAGTCACCTGAGATGAGTTCACATCCTTGTCCATTAAAATAAGGTGGACATTTTAAGCCTGGGTTACCACATCTGTATCAGACCATGAAACTACAGGTTACTCTGATGCAGGAGTGTTGTTTTTAGCAGAACTTCCCAGTTCTCTAGAAACTTCCTGCAATTCTTGCTCAGAAATTATATTCCCTATGAAATGTTCCAAATTAGGGAAAACAGAGTTTTTTTCACATTTTTTGCATTTTTAATGGAAGTCATGTTGAATTTTCTATTTTAATATTTTGAGTTGTACAGAATGGGATTGAAGAGTATCATTCAATAACAAAGATGTTAAAATGAACCCTAAAACAGATGCCTAATTCAATGGCAAAAATGTTTCTCCAAAGGTACAACACCTGCAGACAGCAGTTGTACCTGCTGAGCACGTGGTTTGCCAAAGGTAAGCACAAAGAATCTACAAGTTTTGAAGCCCAAAAGGTACTAACTTTGAATGATTTCATGAACTTATGATCTTAATCTCTCATGGGGAAAAATGCTTGCTGAGTACAACAATGTTTACTAGCAAAACAATTAAAAGTAAGCTTCAGATCCAAAATGATAATAAGATGCCTAAAGAAAATAAGAGAATTTAAATTAGTGACACATGTTGGCATTATCTCCTCTTCAGATGTGTATTAACTCCACAGACTGCTAGGTATTTTACCACATGAAATGACATATTTATATGTATGGCATTGCTTTATAACCTGAATTTTCCCAGAATATGTGACAGACTTTTGATGCAGCTCATGGCTTTACACTCACATTGCCATTAAACAGCCCATATCACTATTGAATACCAGAAAGAGAAAGTGGTTTGGTGATGAGGCTCATATTTGTTGAGAGGTTTAACTGGAATTTGCCTATATATAGTCAACCACATATTCAAAACAGACAGTTTGGTGTTCAGTGCAATTAAGGAAAGGAGCCTTTGAAATGACAGGCTGCCCTCTTTTTATGGCCCATTGATTCCAGAGATGCTGTGTGTTACTGTGGCTGATATTAGCTTTTATTATGATGAATAGGGAATCAATCAATTCAAAGTATTTCCTTATCTGCAGCTCCTGTTCTTTTTTAAGTCCTGTTCCATCACTTCCTTTCCACAGATTCCCATGAAAAAATTAAATAATACATGGTTGTGGCAAGTAAATTACATTTTAATTCAGTAAAGTCAATTAACTGTTTCCAACTCACAGACTTACCTCACTCTGTTTTGCAGTTGAGAACGTGTTTTGGTTTGGTTTGGTTTGAGGTTTTTTTGACAGAAATTTTGTTGTTTTGTGAGGAAAAGGAGAAAAAGCAATAGAGAAATATCAAGATGATGAGCCAGCTGTCTCACTGATCACTGATACAGATACTAGATAACAGGTGTTGGTGTGTTCTTCTTGAGGGAAACAGCTTTGTGCTGGCTTCAGGCAGGGATGAGCTGCCCTGATATCTCCTTTTGTTCACTTCCTGGCAGGTTTTTTAGCAGAGAAGGAGCTTCTTTCACTTCATTTACTTTGGTGTTTCAGTATGCATCTCTGACTAAGTAAGTCTCAGAGTGCACATCATAACTGTCAATCTCCAGTCCTGAAACAGCATTATTCTATTATAATTATACTTTGTATTTTATTTTTTACTACACTTACTGCTTTCTTTTTATCCATATTCTTAAATGATGTATTCAACTATGTTCCTGATGTGTTTTTCTTCAGTCTACTAAAAGAAGAACATGAGATGTCAGATAATTTCTGTTTCTACTTTAGTATTTTAGATGAATCCTGTATTAATACCTTATTTGCAAGTCTTCCACATTTGTATTAGAACATTTTTGTTGTTCTACATTGAAAACTGCTTTGATCTTTCTATTGTTTACCATGCCACCTTCCTGTTTTCTCTCACAAAATATACCTGCTCTCTTTAGCACTCACCTAATTTCACAAAAGACTCTAAAAAGTCCAAGGACAGCTACTATGAAAATCAGCCCATGAAAGAGCTTTCATGCAAACAGAAGACTGAAGAAGATCAAATTAATTTATTTTATATCCTTGGCATGAGACTAAACCTCTGGGAGACTGGTATGCAAGTTGGAGCCAAGTTATTTGTTGTGACTACAATGTACTGTAGCTGCAAAGTTTAAAAAAAACCAAAAGATGTACCAAAAGTACATCTACCTTTGCCATGTAAATGTAGCTTAATGTGAAGATAAAAATCAGTATAAAAGTAAGTCTTGTTTTGAAAGGAATGGTGTTGTATGCTATTGATTTTTATCAACTTTCATTCTACTAAGTGTCTTCTGCTTTTGGGTTCTATGCAAAATCCTTTTCAAATATCTATATGCATAAGGTGAAAGTTGGAGTACACTCTGCTGCTAGACTCATATTAAAATTGAGTGTATCAATCCTCATACACAAGAATAAAGTCACCAGCTAAAGTAAAAATGAAATTTGTGTTTTTCAAGGTTTAATCCTAGATGGCAACTAAGCACCATACAGAAACTCTCTCAATTATGACACCAGTGGGATGGGGGGAAGAATTGGAAGAATAGAAGTGAGAGAACTTCTGGGTTGAGATAAAGACACTTTCATAGGTGAAGCAAAAGCCATGCACACAAGCAAAGCAAAATAAGGAATTCATTCACCACTTCCTATCAGCAGGCAGGGGTTCAGCCATCTCCAGGAAGGCAGGGCTTCATCATGTGTAATGGTTACTTGGGAAGACAAGCACCATCATTATGAACATTCCCTCCTTCCTTATTCCCTCAACTTTATATGCTGACCATGGTGTCATATAGCATGGAATATCCCTTTGGTCAGTTGCGGTCAGCTGTTCCAGCTGAGCCTCCTCCCAGCTTCTTGTGCACCCCCAGCCTACCCGTTGGTGGGGTGGTGTGAGAAGCAGAAAAAGCCTTGACCCTGTACTGCTGTAAGTACTGCTCAGCAATAATGAAAACATCCCTGTGTTATCTTCAAAATTGTTTTCAGCATAAATCCAAAACATATCCCCATAGTAACTACCGTGAAGAAAATTCATTCTAACCCAGTCAAAGCTAGCACATACTCAACCCCTTCTTCCATACCATTTTTGTCATGCTCAGGTCCCACACTATCCAATATAGCCTCATTAACCACCACCAGTCTTCTCATCCTTTGATATCACACACAGATGTCATTCCCCTAGTCTATGGACTACCACTGTAAAGTGTCTTTAAAAAATAAAATAATGTCCACTAAGCTTGTTTAGTCCATGCCTTTGGGCTCCACCTACTATGGTGGTCACTCAGGACATGAGCAGTGGTGTGTTACATGGAGTTACTGGGTACCAAAGGCACCTCAGGTCAGGTCACCATTGCACTTACACTGCTTCTTGTAAGTCTTGTCCTCCATTGGTTCAGGTGATTCCTGCTACAGTCATTCTTATAACATACAACTGAAATCTATTTAAACGTTGTGCTGGGTTCAGCCAGGA
>NW_010272962.1:46236-49399 GCF_000690775.1 Eurypyga helias | reverse complement strand
GCCCAGCCGTGCTGGGGACGAGGGCCCGGCAGGTGCCCAGGGCGGCCTTGGGCCCGGCCGCTGGAGGTGAAGGTGTCTGGTGGGCATCCCCGCACCTTCGGCCCTCGGGAACAGGAGCTCCGGCCTTCCCTCTGACAGACGGGTCTGCAGCGCTCAGGCGTTTGCTCCTCGAAAGCTCCTTCAGATGTCAGAGCCTAAATTTCTCCTCTTTAATTTTCTCCTGTTAATTTTGTCCCTTTTAGTTTTACATACTTCCTTGCCGGGTTCCTTTCTTCTTGCTGTTTTTCATCTTCCATAGAGACAGTTAAAAGCAGCTTAACACTGTGAGCTTGTTTGGAAGTCAGAAGATCCGTTTTAGCTCTGACGCTGACTTTGGGCAAGCCACCAAATGTTTGCCTCAGCTGGAGTATGAAACTGGATCATACGTAGTTCCCATGCAGAGTCTCTAAGTGGAGGTTAATTATGAAAAATCGTAACGTATCTTAAATTCCCAGGCATTGTTACACCCTTAAATTTTGTAGTTACTTTCTCCGTTTTTTCCCTTTTCCAGATAACTCGCAAGCTGTTACACTTTGTTCCCACTGCTTTCTGGTACATAAATACCTTCATACTCGGGCTCAGTGCTCTAGCCCTGATTGCGCTGGAGTCCTTAGAGGAGGGTGTCCTCTCCTCTGTCCACATCGTAGGTGAAGTCATTCATGCTGGAGGCCTTGCTTGTTTTCCCAATGCATGTGCTGGGGGATTTTATTCTGGAGGAGGGAGAGGCGGCTGGGGTGTTGCATTTGTAATAACGTGGCAGGTCTGATCCGGTGGCCGAGCATCAAGCGGTCCCCGTGCGTGACGTGAGCGATTGCCCTTCAGGACGGTGCAGCAGGGTCCGGTTCCGCTGCTTGCGCTGCTCACAGGCCGCCTTCTGCAGGATCGCTGCAGATGCCCAGCATCCTGCTTCAACTGACTTTTTGTGAAAAAAGTGAATCTCCTTGTCTGGGCTGGGTTTTCCACTGGAGTAGTGCATGTGATGAGTGCCAGCCCTGCTTCCATCCTTCCTGATTTTGCTGCTTTCTGGAGCACAGGGCATTGGCGTGGAGGAGGCCTGGTCACGTTGGCCGGGGTTTGTAGTGTCAAGAGTCCAAGTCTAAGCAGAGCCACGTATGCAGGTGTATATTTTGAACTCCATCCTCCTCCTCAGGATGAGCTCTTGTAGGCATCACGTGGGTTCTGCAGCGCAGCCGGAGGGAGAGGCGGTGTGCAGGAGCGTGCCAGCAGCTGGGTTACGTTCTTGGCCAAAGAGTAAGGATGGTGGAAGAGAGGTGTGTGCTGCCACCCGACAGGCCGATGCTGGAGGAGGCCTGGTGGGATGAGTTTTGTGGCGATACTGCACGGCTCGCAGAGGGGAGAGGAGGTGTTGCACCAGGTGTTGCTGCCAGCCTCTGCCCCTCGCTGCCCGCACTGTTGTGCACGGTGGGACGTGTGCTGCGTGCTGGCATGGGTTGCCCATTCCCTGTGAGGGCAGTCAACACCTCGTGCCCCTCTGCTGTTTCAGAAGTCAGTTACTTGGCCAGTAGTGGCGTCTGTCTGAAGGAGCTGCCACAGATTTTTTCCTTGTTTGCCTTATTTTAACCAGCCTCTCCACTGTTTCCTCTTCAGCTTGAGCAGCATGGAAGAGGTTTGCATGAGGTCCTGGAAATTCCCCAGGTGGTGGGTCCAGTGCCAGCGCAACCCTATGTGAAAAGCTCCCTTCATGGTGGGCTTGCAGCAGTTTCACCTGGAACTGTAGATGTTTGGGTAACGGAGCCAAGCTCTGGAAGCTCGGGGCATTGCTCAAAGCTTGCTGCGGAGGGTCAAACTCTGCTCTGCACTGGCTGGGGTCAGCCTAACGTAGGGATGATGCAACTGGCTTCTCTTCACTTGAAACCTTCCAGCTTTGCCTGGGCTGTGGACCTGGTTGCCAGAAAGCCCCCTGCAAGGCAATACGATGGGAAGTCTCCAACCAACCGCTCCTCCATCAGTGCTTCGCTGAGTAGCATTGCTTTGTGTCTCTGAAGGGATAGGTGCTCTTGTGAGTTGAGATTTCCTTCCATTTAGTCCACGTGGCCGCTGGGCTGTGAGACATTGGTTACTTCAGGCAGGAGCTGGATGTTGGGACTCTGGTTTTTCTTCCTTCAGCCATCTTTTTCTCACCCTTTCTTGTTTCTGAATGTGAAGCCTGTGAAACAGCAATGATTAGCAAGATGGTCTTGATGAGATTTGGCATGAAGCACTGGCCATCCTCTGGAGATCGTGGATTACTCAGTGTTCCTGTCACTGTTCTTCAGCACAACAGTCCTCTGTCGAAAGCGTGGCTGGGCCTCTTCTGGTATGCCAAGGCAGGGATGGTGCGGTGGCACAATTGCTGAGGCCAAACGAGAAATAACCCAAGTGCAGTTGATTACAGGAAGCAAAGAGCATGAGCGAACCAGCTCCCTCCCTGCTGCCCGCCTTGGCCCGTACAGGAGGAGCCGAGTGTCTCGCAGAGCTTTGCAGGGGATTTGGACCTTCAGAGGTTTAGGTGCCACCTAAATAGAAATGAGCTGGCCAGTGGATGTTTGGGAGAGAAGCTCTTGTCTGCTGCTGAATTCGTGCTGTGCCGTCCTCAGCTGGAGCAGGCGAGGGTGGTGGGAGGCTGCTCGTGTGCTGCTGCCGGGGGCTCCGTGCGTGGTCGTGGTGGTCAGGTCCCCCCACTGAAGTTGCCAGCACTGGTCCCAGGAGAACACGAGAGGAGAGGTGTCAGAGCCTCGGATTTTGTATTAGTGATGGTGCCCAGGCAGCCTTCTGCATTTTAAAATTAAAAAGATGGGAAGACGAGAAAGCTACCACCTTCCTTTTAGGCATGGTGTGCCAGGGTAAAAGATGGCGTTTTTGTCACCATTTTCCCCATTCAAAATACTGGGGGTATTAAAAGCTGTTTCTGTGTCTTGCTAGAGGTGTCAGAGCCTCGGATTTTGTATTAGTGATGGTGCCCAGGCAGCCTTCTGCATTTTAAAATTAAAAAGATGGGAAGACGAGAAAGCTACCACCTTCCTTTTAGGCATGGTGTGCCAGGGTAAAAGATGGCGTTTTTGTCACCATTTTCCCCATTCAAAATACTGGGGGTATTAAAAGCTGTTTCTGTGTCTTGCTGGAG
>NW_010272962.1:0-46217 GCF_000690775.1 Eurypyga helias | reverse complement strand
GGGTGCTTTCTCAACTTCTCTTTGAATTTATCTTCGTTAAGACTTCCGCTCTCTTTGTTCCTGCTGTTAGCTGGGTGTTGAACAGTTCAGCCCCTCGGACCGGTACCAAGCGATGCCTGCTCCTCTGGTCCACCTTCCGAGACAGCGTGAGGGTCCCAGGGCACTTTTAGCTGCAAAGGTGATGTTTGTTACTGCTTTCAGGGATTGCTTCTGCCTTCCTGACAACTGAGAGTCTGATGGTACAGATCATTTACAAAAGGAGATGATAATAAAATAAGGCTTGTTTTGGTGGAAACAGTTACTTTGGATACTGCAGCAGAAAGGATATAGGGTTTGTTCTTTAATGTTTTCATTGTGTGCTGAGTGTAAAAGTTTTTTTGTTGGGTTTGTTTTTTTTTTTTTTAAGGTTCCTTCTTCCTTATGTGAGGCTCTTGCGCAGCAGAGGAAGAGAAACACTTGACAAAAATAGAGCATGTGTTTTCCTAAAATGAGATTGCTGTGGCATGTTTAGGACTTGAAGCTGTGTGACTTTGAAGTTGACTTCATTTCACGCTGGTGATATCCTTTTAACTGTCTTAAGTCAACAATGCAATTCAGCTCTGAAAAGTGTCTTGTAAAAAGCTGTGCTCGGTCTCTAATTCCGACTGTTGCAAAGATTTTCATAACAAACACCCTCTGCGTACTAGCAACCCTTCTTACTTAGGAAGGTTTGCATTGATTTATTATTATTTTTTCAAAGGATTTACTTACACATTAGAAAGCCTCGTGGATGTTATTTTCAGTTCCAGCGTGGTTTATTTTAGTTTGGCTTAATTGAATTGGAAACAGTTACAAGCTGTACCAAAGCTAGTTGATTTCGAACCAAAACAGGAATGTCCACAATCAGGTTTACGCAGTGGTGAGCAAATCGCGCTGCGTTCACGCGCCGTAGGTTGAATTTCTGTTGTTTACTCGAATCTACACTCTCTTGGCGAGTAAATCTCGGAGAAGAGGGCTCAGCGCTGCCTGTGTGCAGGGGTAGGAGGAGGCAGAAGTAAGAAGGGTGTTGCAGAGGCCATCGTTTTGCATGTATTTGAAGCCGGTACAGCTGCTAAGGGCGGTCTGCCTTGGAGGTTTTTTGGTGGCACGGAGCTCTGGTGCCAGCGGCATGGGGAAGTAGTTTAGGGAAGGGACCTGCGTTAGAAAAACTCTGCCAAAGGAGGGAGAAAAAAGAAAAGCGCTTCCTCAAAATCTTTTTTAACAGCTGGTATTTTGCCAGCTTTGCTGTAATTTGAAATAGTTGTGTGATACGGTCGGTTGCTGCAGAAATTACTGTGCTGAAGCAGAGAGGGGGGAGCGCAGAAGCAGCGCGGAGTGCCTTTCCCGAAGGAGTGATGGCAGGAAGGCTGCTTGTTTCGATGCCTGGTCTAGTGGAAGGTGTCCCTGCCCATGACAGGGGGGTTGGAACTAGATGATCTTTAAGGTCCCTTCCAACCCAAACCATTCTATGATTCTATGATGCCGTGCTAGCTTAAAGCATGTGGTACATTAGGGCCAAAGTGTGTGTTTGGCATAGGGCTGCACTAACAGAGAGCACTGCTTTTTTATTTTTATTTTATTAGTATTTTCTCCTTTTGGGTGCACAGTATGGTTAAACTTAAAGACTCCCTGTGTAGCCTTCCAGGAGTGGCCATGCAGCAGCTCTGTTCTTCCACTTTGGAAGGAGGAGCAGGTCCCCGCAGTGCCCTGGGCGCCTTCTGAGTGTCCTCCTTTTGGGAGCCCTGGCATGGGGAGCTGGTGCTTCTGCCTTGGGTGGAAGGTGGGAATTGCTAAACTGCCTGCGGGCTGCTGGGACTGTTAGGAGCCTGGGAACTCATCACAGGATATGGAGTGACCATATAGTCTGGGTTACTTCTGTTAGTATTATTCACCCGCTTAAATAAATAAATAAATGGATTTCTTGCCCTTGGTCATCTGTGGTAGCACTGGCCAACATTACTCTGGAGGAATTCCCTCCTGTTCTTTGAGAGGTTCATACATATCCCGAGTATCTCCATCTGCTCTCTCCTGGCCTCTATTTAGTGTTCTTTGCAGTTGCTGCAGGTTTTAAAACTGATTCTGTTTTTATTTAAGCAGTTGCATAATAACTGCAAGTTAGAAGGAGTCTCTTTTGTGTCTCTGTGAAGGTCTGGAATGTACCCAGGGGTAGTGGAAGGAATGGCAGAGGGCTGCCCAGCCCACCAGTGAAGGGTGAGGGCTGGCTGAGCACATGCAACGTGCTTTTCCCTGATGGCAGGTCGTGTTGGGGTTGGATTTGCTGCTGGATGTCAGCTGTGTTTGCGTAGTATCCTTGTTGTGTTTGCAAGTCAGGCGTGTTCAGACTCCACGGCCGGGTATGTTCAGTCTGTATATCCAGGTCTGAGCGCCAGGGCGGTGGGGGCCCTGCTCCAGGTCTCTGCCAGCGTGCCGAGCCGCCGGCCCACGCAACTCCGGCGCTGTGCCGCACGCTTGTGCCCGGGGCAGTGGAGGCGAGATCGCCAGGACTGCTCCCTCTCCTCTGCTCTCCGAGGCAAAGGGTTGGCTTTTAATCGACTCAAAGCTGAACTTGTGCGATAAGGCAGACCCAAGTGTGAGAACTTCGCCAGGTTTGTTGGAGCGTTTCCGATGGGGATGGAGTGGTCCAGCTCCACTGTGCCGGCTCGCCTGTTTGTGTGCGATGCTGTCACCTCCTCCTTCAGCTGGCGCGGTTGTCCGGTTGACACTCATTTACCTCCATCAGTTGCTATAGTGATAGCTGTATCGTTTAGCTCAGTTTCCCATTGCTTCAGCCTTGTCCTCCAGCAGTTATGGACATCTTTGTATGGGTGCCCATTTTCCTGGTCGTTAAAGAGCGATTCCTGTACGAATCCCTCAGATTCTGAAGATTTCTTAGTGGTTTAGTCTGTGCAAAGTCATTACTGAAGAAAACTTCATACCCCAGAGTCAAAATGTGAACTTAATGACTGACCTCCAAGTCAGGACAAATGAAAGTGATTACTCCTGCAAACACACACTTGAGAGCTTGAACAAGAGGGAAGGTTTCTAAATCAGATGATTCAGGGCGTGAGAATGGGAATTGCTCTTAGGAGCTGTTAGGATTTCTTTGTTAATACCTGTTTTGAAACTTTGCATTTAGAGGGGAAAGAAAAATTCAAGTCTAGAATATTTCAGCTTTAATGCTCTTCCAAAACAGTTAGGTATGTATTATCTGTTGTGGTGGGGCAGCTCGTCCTTTCTATCTTGCTCGATCATTCAAACTTGGCTCCTGTTTCGATGTGTCATGCTGCGGCCTCTCTAAGAAACCAGGCATGCTCACTGGCTGCAGGGGTAATGTATTTCTGAATGCTGCTTTCAGAATGCCTGCCTGGCTGTAGTTTAAGGCAGGTTTCCCATTTACAGAGCGGCTTCCTGTAGCTTGTGGGAGAGAAGCAGGCAGCCCCGGGACAGTCTGTGGGGTGAGGGCTGTGTCGGTTTGCTTTTGCCAGAGCTGACAGCCTGTGCTCAGAGTTGCAGTGACGAGAAACTTGCATTTAATAAAAGTCACTGTGGAAGATTTCTTGGGATCCTGCCAGGGAGAGTTTCCTGTTTAAAATTAGAAAGTAGGGTGGTTTTTTTTTTTTTTTAAGCCTTGATGTAAACTGGTAATTGCTTGAGTTTTCTTTTAAATCCTAAGATGCCAGTTGGAGAAGGCGGGAGGGAGGGAACCAGGACCCCAAAACAGTGGAATTGTAGACTTTGGCTTTTTGAGAGGAAAACCAGTAATTTTTGTGTAATACTGAGTCCTCCTTGGCAATAAGTGACTCATTAGGCAAATGAGAGTGTGCTTATGCAGAGAGATCCGATGCCACGCGTGCTGGGGAGGGTCGGGGCTGGTTGGGCCGTGCTGCTGAGCACACCTACAGCCTCTGCTGACGCCGGAGCAAGTGCCAGAATTCTGAGCAGCGAGGAGGCCAGCTCAGATGAAATACAGTGTGATAATGCAGGCTGCTCTGGTTGTGGCTTTTGGAAGGGTGAACTTGTTGAACTGTAGTAATAGCCCTGGATTTTGTTCTGTTCAGGTCATTTTTACTGTTGCTGGCTTTTGGGCATGTTCTTTTGGCTCATCAGGTGTGTGATTTGTTATTTATGATGCGGGCTGCCTTCTGCATCCTGCCGGGAGGGAGAGCTGGGAGGGGAAGACTCCTGCGGCTGTATGGTGTCCCAAGGAGTCAAACCTGAATCTCTGGGATCTCCTACCCACTTGCCTTTGCGTTCCATCCAACGGGACAGCAGCAGTTGGACCCAGCAGATGAGAGCCAAGTGCTTCGTGTCTGCGGGTGCTGGATGCTGAGATCCTGTGATGGCCGCTGCAGCCGGAGCGGGGAGCCGGGGGCTGCTGGATGGCTGCTGTGATCCCCTGGTACTCGCTAGGACATCGCTGCTGCCAGGCTGCGGCACCCGCTGTGCCCTCGTCCCGGGTGCGAAGTGTGGCTGCTGTGGCAGGGAGTCACCGCTTTGGGTTTTCTCTTGCCAGCTCTTTTGCTCTTGAGCGGAACTGAGGGATCTATCCCATTCCTTTGTTTTTTAATATGGAAAGAAACCTTATCCCTGTGGCTTCTGTTGCTGCTGGTGGTAGGAGTGTTTGGGGAGATAAGGCCCCTTTTCCCCTGCCTCCCCCAGGAGCGGCTGGCAGCCTGCCTCGCTCAGTGACCCACCCCAGCGCTGGCCGGGCTGGATCTCTGTATGCTAATGGACCTGGCTTGTCCTGGCTTGTTTGTCATGATTTGTGGCTGCATTTATATGCAAATACTAACAACTTGCTGCTGAGTTAATTAGCGTTTTTTCTCTTTGCTTCCTGGAGCAAAAGGTCTTTATTCTCCCTATTTCGGTTGTCTGACCTGACCCACCCACTCCTCCATGCCAGCGTCCCGCTGCCTGTACTGAGGGTCCCTGTGTCCCTGCTGCCTGTGCCAAGGGTGCTGGATCCCTGCTGCCTCCACCGAGGGTCCCGGTGACCCCGCGGCCTGCGCCAAGGGTGATGCCGAGGCATGGGAAGGACAATCATCGGGCGCTCTGTGGGAGCAGCGCGTGTCGGGGAGACGGGCTGTGCTCTGCTCTGGGTTTCCTCTGGGGAGTTCAGACCTGGTTGCGTGAACTGGCCGGAGACCATCGTGAACCTTGGAGGAGCTGGCTGCTCCGTGTCTTCTAGAGCTGGGGAAGGTGGTTGCTGTAGCTGGACGTTTTGGGTCTCTGGGTGAGTGTTTTGCTGCCTGGCTTTGGAGGTTGCTGCTTTGCAGAGGAGGAGAACCAATCAACTTTTTATATCGTGGAAATGCAGAATGTTTGCTTTCTAATGTCAAGATTGAGCGCATTAGATGGAATCAGATGAATGATTCTCACCAGACGAGAGACTCCGAGGGCCTGTCTGGTGACCTGGACATGACAAGGATGGAGTGGGAATTGCTGGCCTTTGACATCAGCTGGGAGTTTGATTTTTGCTGTTGCAGAGGGGAAGGCAGGCATTTCCTCTCCTCCCGGGAACAGTGTCTTTGTGTTCTCCTTTGGGCTCAAGAATTTTACTTTGTTTGCTCTTTCATCCCATCTTATGTTTTGTGGGCCCTGCAGGTGTTTGCTTTTGCCAGAGCTGCCTGAGTTGCAGGTTGGATAAGTCATTGCCTTGCTTTTGGACAGAGGTGGGGGCTGCGGTAGGAGACCCTGTGCACTGCTGGGTAGGAGCAGCTCCGGGTGCCAGGGCTCTGGTTCCCGGCCGGCATTAGGAGCCCGGGCAGTTCTTCTGCAGGCATCTTGCACTATCACAGCTCTGCGTGCTTGTCCCTCCCTTCTTCCTTTCTGCCCTCGAGCCAAGGCTTTTTTCGCAGTTACTGACTCAGAACTTTTCTTTGCTTGAAGCCTTTGTTTTCACTCTGGAAGGTAGGGCCGTGGCTTCTCAGCTGCAGGGACAGAGCAGAGGAGCCTGAGCCTGCTGCAGCCTCTCATCCCTGCTGGGGCTCCTGCTGCTCTCCCTGCGTGGAGAAGGGAGCTGCACTGTGCAGCTCTCCCGTGGGGCAGGGATGGGTAGGTGCACCGGGAGCCTTGGGATGGCTTGAGGGGAGAAGCTGACTGTCCTGGGTAAGAGCAGTGCTCATCTGAAGCTCCAGCAAGTGTTCAGGGCAGGAGAAGTGGTGATTCTTTCTCTCCTTGTGCCAGGTACTTAAAAATTTATATTTTGGGCTCTTACCTTTATTTACTTCTGTATCTTTTACTTGTGCACTATTTAGCTTGCGAGTTCTTCGGGCAGTAAAATGCCTTAAACGACACATGGGACGTTGAGGTACCATGTAGCTCATGGGAAGGAGCAAGGTACAGTCTGAGGCCAGGGACTGGCAGGTCCCAAGTGGAAACTGGTAACCCTTTGCCCCTAGATTGACTATTGCTACCCCACTCCACCTTGCTCTTATTTAGAGCCTTGATGTCCCTTTGCGTGATGGTGGAGGAGTGAATTTGAGCTGGAACGGGGTAACTTCTGTAGTGTTGCATCCAGAGACGTACCCAAGTTAGTGCAGAGCTCCACATCCCGAGATTAAAGCCGCTAGAAGCGGTAGCTGTCTGTCAAGAGGTTTTTACCAGCTTCTGGAGCCCCGATTGCTGCATATTTTCACTATCACTTGATGGACAGTGAAAGGGAGGGAGTTAGGAGTATTTTATTTTGCTGTCCTGCTCCAAGGCTCCTCTAAGTTGCTCTTCTCGTACCCAGTGGTGTTCGTCATTGTTGAATTTTAGGCCTGGGAGATGTGGTTTTCCCTTGCTCTTACTTTTACTCTTTGATTTCACATCCTGCAAGACAAAGGCACGTGGAATTGCAGACCTGTCCTGCTGCCATGCTGAATAACATGGTTTTGATTAATCCAAAGGGAGAAAAGTCAGTTTCTCATAGCAACCCCGATGATTAAAGCTCCGGGTGAGGCAATTATTCCTGGTGTACAAAACTCTCCTACCACGCTTGTCACGGGTGGTTTTCTAAAGCTCATCCACTGTGGCAAGTTGCTGCCGCTGTCGGTAGCGGCGCTCGGGGGCTTTGGCAGGCAGGTGCCTTCTCCTGCCTTTCTGCTTCTAGACTCTTCGGTGCAGAAGACGGTTGTCCCGCGGGAGGGTTGGCACGAGGGCACGAATAACCGACGGGCTGCGCTCCAGTCGGGGCCCCAGCTGGGCAGTGGGAACCGCCAGCCCCCCCTGTCCTGCAGGCAGGCTTTGCTGGGAGGTTGCCCACCCCAAGCGTTGCAGGAGGAGCCTAGGCCCGCTCTCCCACAGCCCCAGCCCTGTGCCTGCGTCCTTCCCCTCTGCTGCCTTTGGTACTCGAGGGACCCTGCGTGGTGGTGCTATGGATCTGGAATAAAAAAAGCAGAAACTTTTTCCTGGCAGCCTGTAAGCGTCGGGGTTTTGATGGGAAACTGGCTCAGTGTGGTCGCAGCGTGGCGGTTTGCAGGCTGGGATGTGCCGTGTGCCAGGTGTGACTTGCTGGCCCAGGTTGGGTGTTCCATGGCCTCAGGGGGGTTCCACAATGGTGGAGGAGGCATCCTTTAATCCAGGTCATGGGCCAGCACCGGTTCCCATGGGAGAGGTAGCACGCAGGGGGCTTTGGTCCAAGCAGCACTTGCACCCAGGTGGTGTGGATAAGTGGCTTGCCTAGTGTCACCCTGGGGAACAGAGTTCAGGTTCTGTCACTGTACCCTGATAGCTCATTTGTTTTGCCTTTCCAAAATACGTTTGTGTTGGAGGAAAGACCTAAATACCTGTTTACCTTAATGAGCAGCTGAGCATCTCAAACGTCTCCCCAGAGGAACAGGTAATGTGCTTCCCTGAGCAGCAGTGTTGAACATCAGCAGACGGGGGGCTGGCGTCTTTGTAAGCTTGGCTGGAAACGTCGAATTTGTGCTCTGGGTTGCAGTGGTCTTGTTGAACTTGGGCATGAGATTCTGCTGTGAACCCTGCAGTGAAAGATCCAGTGTTTCCTCCAGGGTGGGATTCCCATGAGGTTTCCTTTCAGCTCAGGACCTCCCAGCTCAGCAAAAGTTGGGACGGGCAGGCTGAGTCACTAGTGCTGTCCAAGCGCGAGTTCCCGATTGGCATTGTCTCCCCCAGTAAAGCTGTGGGCAGGGGGGAGGTCGGCACCTTGTGGGCCCGGGATGCTGCGGTCCATGCTGCTGGGGCCCGGGGATGCTGCGGTCCATGCTGCTGTGTGGCTGTGGCAGACCTCGGCGCCTGGTCCCCGCTGGGCCGGGGTGGGCTCCAGCTGCCCGACCCTGGGTGAAAAGTTCAAATCTGCATTTAAAAAGAGGAGAGCCATTAAAGCGGTTGGGATGTCTCCAATCTAGCTGAAACTTTTTTATTTACAGCTGAAGCACTAAAGCAAGGAGATGGGGTGGGACACGTTCCCACCCGCTGCTGATGGAGCATCCCAGAGTTTAGTGTGGGTTCCTTTGCGAAAGTGGGGCAAGTGCAGTGTCGTGTTTGAGCTGTTACCAGGTCATTGCTATCTAGTGCCTTTCAAGAGGGAGATCTCGAGGTGATATGACCTCAAGGGAGGTCATACTCATGAAATTCCTGGAGCTGCCCTCAACGTGGCACGGGGTGGCTGTCCGGCCGTACCCCTGTCCCTGCCACTCGCTCTCCCACCGCGCGCCTCTGCCTGGGTACCCCATGGAGGGGCAAACCCTCTGGCACAGCAGAATAAGGATTAAGCAGATGGGGTTTGGGGGGGATGCGCCACAGTGGGTGAGGTCAGGTGGTTGTGCCCCCTGCTCCCCCCAGAACATCCTGCTGTCAGATGGCAGCAGGTTTGCTGCACGCCTGCTACGACCCTCCTGCTGTAACGGGGAAAGGAGATGGCCCATGTGCATTGAACTCTTCGTTGAAGGGTGGGAAATCAGGTTTGGGAGTCAGACCCCACCCTTTCTCATTTTCTGTGTGAGTAAATGCAGAAATGCTGATTTTTCTGAAACCCTCGTGAGCAGATTCCCAGCGCTGCAGTGGGAATCTTTATAACTTTATAAAGCTAAGGTCTTATAGGAAACCAAGGTCAGCCTGGGTAGAGTCCAGGCAGGAGGGTCTGAATTTAGGAGCTTGTGGTGTGAAGTAGGGGTTTTTCTTGTTCCGTTTGGGCTGGTGGGGCTGTGTCTGTCCTAGTGACTCTCTTAGTGCAAAGGTCTGAGGTGAGAAGCAACTTGAAAAGGCTGTGTGCCATGTGAGGAAGCAAGTTAGCTCTTAATCATATCATATATTAGCCTCCTTTGCAGTAGATACATCTGCTATAAAATGCTTAGCGCCGAGAGCCTGATTGGGCAGTCCATGCTAAGTGTTCAAACTCCTGCTGCCTTTTTTCTTCAAACAATATCTTCTGGCTTCCAGATTTCTGATAAATTGATAAGAGGAATTGCGTGAGTCAATAGAGTTGTAGACACTTTGCCAATATAACCCTAGCGCTATTGATCTGCCAGTAAATTAAAGTCTTACTTAGAGGCTGCCGATATTTCTAATCTCCTGCCTTACCAATTACAACCTCCCAGCTACCTGGGAAAGACAGCGGATGGGAGACGAGGCTTCAGAGGTTTTTTTCCCAGCGAACCGGGGCTGTGGTGTAGCAGCCAGAGCCTGTGCGGGGCTCTGGGACTGACTTCTGGGGCAGCACTGTGGTGTTTGAGTCCTGTGGAAGGGTTTCTCCAGGCCAGGGTTTATATGGGCACAGGTCCCAGGGCATGGCCTTGGCTGCTGGCGGATGGAGACAGCTTTGAGGGGCAGTGGGCCTATGTCCCTGGGCTGTGTCCTGCCATAGCTGGGAGGCTCTGCCCCCACCCTCCCATTGCCTTTTGGCAGCTGATGGCATCCCATCCCAGTGCCGTCAGGGTCATGGTCCTGCAGAAGGTGACTTGCAGGTCCCTGGGGCAGAGCTGGCGGGTCAGAGGGGATGCTTGCTGGAAGAGGAGGGATGCGGGGAAGCCGGCATGCTGCAGCTCAGGCCTTCCCTGGGCAGTGCCCCCTGGGCAGCCTCTTTGGGGCTGGGGACAGGAGCAGGGCTTCAGCTGTCCAAGGGGGACATGGATCAGAGAGCTCCCGCCGGGCTCCCACAGCCCGGTGAGGTTTCAGCAGATCCTCGCCCAGATAAGCCCCTTTCAAGTCTCATTTACGTTTGAAAGTCCGCAGTTAGCTTTGGGAAGAAATCTCCAGATAAATGCTGTGTTCTTTCTAATACCCCAGAGCGAAAATCAATGGGAGGGATAATTCCTTCCCTTGTCCTACACAGACTTTCATGTGTTTCTACCTCCAGCAGCACCTTTTAAATAAAGAAAAGGAAAAGCCCTCCCCTTCCTACTCCTCCTGACTCACCCCGAGCAGTCAGTCAGCCAAGGGTTTCTGTCAGCCCCTTCGGGCTTTTATTGGGGTGGGGGAGCGGCCGCAAGCACAGGGCTAGAAGCAGGGATGTTGCTGGGAATTCACCTACGGAGGGGTCTGGTAGCTGGAGCAGAGGACCAGGGTCTTGTGGTGAAGGGATTAAAAAGAAATGATGATAAAATTTGTCCTTTTGTTAAATCCAGCAGAGCAACGGTGCTTGCTGCTACGGAGCTGCTCGATAGTATTGTAATGTTTTCATCCTAACCTTGTGCAGAGTGCTGTGGGCAGTGACGTCTCTTCTGCCAGGCATCCGGCAGCGTTTGTTTCGAGGCAGATCCAGTTTCCAGAAATACCTTGGTAGGAATTAGTAGCTGAGACTGGTATGAGACAGCTCCCTCAGACTACCCTGGAACATGCTTATGTGACAAAGACATGCCTCCAGAAATTAAGTTATTTATCCGGCCACCTCTGTGCTTGCTGTATTGAATTGTATTTTCCCTGATGTTGTGAAGTTATCGTATAGGATGTACATTAAAAGTTGTAACTATTCCAAGTACTGCTGTTTTGGCAGGGATTTGCTGAGTCTCATGATCCATCCATAATGGAGAGGAGATGCTGAGCTGCAGCAGGATATATTTACACAAAAAGCTTTTTCATGGAGGAAACATCTGAGCAGTCCAACTGTCTGAACGCTTAAAAGTTTCTGGTAGCTCAACGTACAGCGGGAGTAGTGATGGTGAAGGTGAAGAGGAGCAGCCTCTCGGGGACCAGGTTGGCTCCCGTTGTTAGAAGCATTACTGAAATAGCAGCAGTGTGAAAGCTGAAGGTGATCTACAGTGTTGACCAGATCCTCAAGAAACATGATGTTAGAAAGGTTGAAGCTGACTCAGTCCTTTATGTATTATTTGAGATACTTGAATCCTGTTCACACCTGATGATGCCAATGCCTGAGGCAAGGGCAGGTTGGAACAAGGCTTCTCTACTGTTTCTAAATAAGTTTTCAGGGTTTGCTTGGGGTTTTTTTTGCTCTGTCTCCAACTGAATATGTGAACTTGGTTTCAGCAGCTTGTGGCCATTCAGCCTCCTCCGTAGTGGATGGCCCGAAGCAGTGAAGAGGTTCTCTGGGAGCAGTGCTCTGCTGGCTCGTGTGTTGTGGTCAGTACAGGAAAGGGCATTTCGGCACCCCAAGTGCTGATGTAATTGCTTTAAGGTAATTGCTTTATGTAATTGAAGGTAGAGCATGCTAGGCCTGCCTCAGCGGCGCTAATCCCTGGTCCCTGGGGTGCAGGCTGTTGCAGCCGAAAGGCGCCAGCGTCCAGGGAGATCCTGCGGGACATCCAGGCTGGCTCTGGAGCTTGGGTGATGCTATTGCAGGCCTGTGTCCGGGCCACCAGAACCTGTGCAGTGCAGCTCCGGGAGCATCTCCGTGACATGGGTGGGAGCATCTCCTTGTCCTCCTGCCTGCTTCATGGAGACCCGTTCCCTGCACCTCCCTCCTGGCTGCAGCTCGGGGTTCCACGATTCAGGCTTGGACTAAAGGGTTTGTGAGACTGTGGATGGCAGATGATAACTCGCTCGTTTAAGCTGGTGTAGATAACAGACTGAGGGTTCAGCTTGCTTTTCTATGTGTTTCAGTTGGCTAAGGCTGGAGCTGCTGTCCGTCGCTCTCTGTGGAGCGGGAAGTCACCCGAGGTGACTTCCATCATAGATATTGCATGGCACTTGACAGGGAGAGACAGCACCAGGATGAAAACCATTCATTAGCAGCTTCTCTGTGTCTATGCAGGTTTGCTTTTAGGATCAGGATCAGCTGAAGCGTTTTCCTGGTGGGTTGGCAGCGATTTCTCTCCCGCTGTCAAAGGGACACAGCGCGACTCGGCCACTGGCTCTTGCGTTTCTCCTTTGGATCCTGAAATATTTAGCGCTCTGTACTTGAACTTAACGACTGAGCAGGAGTATTAATGGGTTGCAATCCAAAACCTCTAATTCAAATGTCTCTTGACTTGCAGGAAATCTAAGTTTGGGAATTCTATGCTCTCTGTCTGGGTTGGTAATTCGGACAGGGTTCCTAATTTATTTCCACAAATTGGAGAAGGGTGTAATTTACTATTTTAAGAAGCATGTGGTTCAAAAGACCTTTAATTAAAAAAAGAAAGTTCAGTGTATGTCTGAAACTATAAGCATCACTAGACTGCATCAGAACAGTAATTTGTAGTAATTTGGCCTGTGCAAAGTGGACGTTTCTTCCTAATTTTCTTCTTCTCTGTCCTGGCTGCGTAGCAGTGTATTTATAGTCTCGTAGAAGCACAGGTCTGGAAGGGGACTCTTGCTGTACCGAGACTGTGGCTGACTGTCCTTACGATGTTGCATGGGCAGCCTGTGACGGTGCTTCATCCCTCATAGTTAACAGAGGGAAAACCTTAACTCCTAACCTAAAACTTGTCCTGCAGTGATGAAGAGCGCATTTTTCTTTGCTTTGGTGGATAATGAGTAAAATAGGTCACAGCTATTTTATAACAATGACCTGTATGTATGCTTTTCTCCTGTAATGGTACAGCTACATAAAACCCCAGAAATGCACGTGAGTAATTCATAGGCAACTTCTTTGTGTATTGTCTGGCAGAAAAAACAGCATTTAGGGTTGCTTGTTGGTGTTGAGACTCTCTGAAGCTCCTCTGTAGTCGTCTCTCTGCATGGCTGATCTAATTGTTAAGTTACAGATTTTTCTACCTGGCTGTTCAGCTGGTTTCCCGTATGTTTGAAACAAAACCCACTGGATTTGGTGCATACAGTCTACAGCAAATGCTCTGCTGACACGTAGGAATAAATGGCTAATTCATAGTTCTTGTATTAGTCACCTAACTTCCATGTTTCACCTTAAATATTAAAATGGAAGTTGAGGCTGAAAGTAAAATGTCATTTTTGTACAATAGTAAAAGTTGGGTAAAAAGAAACACTCCCACAGGAACGGTAACTTCAGAGAGCACGTGCTCACCTTGGGTTCAGGCTGAAGACCCACTACTCTACGTGAGACTGTAGGACCACGTCTGCACTGTTTGCAGTGGTGTTTTCCCTAGGTATGCCAATATAGGCATATAATATTTCTCTGAAATGCAAGTTCCCACTGCAAGAGCTGGTGGGGTGGGGGGACGCATGCCTCTGTGTCATCCCTCAGGCTGGGCTGGTGCAGGCTGTAAAACGCAGTCCCGGGCGGCCAAGCAGAGGTGTGGTGTGAGCTATAAAGAGTGCAAGATGCCCAGCAGTGTATTAAACACTAGTTGAGTACAGGAGGGCAGCATATCACAGGAGAGAGATAAGCAAAGTTCTCTGATTGTGGATCAATAAAGGTTAGTGACATCATATCTCAAAGTGAGAGAACCTGCTTTCTGCAGAGCCATTTATCAGATTGCAGGCTGAAGCAGTGTTAACCTCTTCCTAACCAGATATCTGTTCCTCATCTGACTCCAGACCAAATAACCACTTCTGTCTGCAAGGGAAGGCTCCCTGACCTCGCCTTCATAATCCTGGCAATTTAATGTTAGCGTGGCCGTGCCGGAGGAGTTCTCCTCTGAACGCTTGCACCTGGCTCTTTGCTGCAGCGTACTGAGTCCAGCGGGACAGCACGGCGCCGTGCCGGTTGGGAGCCGGGTCTCAGGATGCACCGCTGTTGGAAGTGCTTCGCATCTCGATGTTTATCTGCTGTTCTCCTCTTACTCGATGCTGTTATGGCCTTGGTGAGGTGGGAGATGCTACTTGTTGGTTCTAGGCCACAAAAGTTATTCCATTTAAAGGTCTGTCATTGTGCCAGGTGCCTCAGGCTGTGGAACGCATCCTTGGATTAACTTGTTTTCGACGGCAGCAATGGCAGTGAAATCGCTGTGGCACGGTCTTGCGGTAAAGTTGCATGGGGTGGCAGGAGGCTGCTGCACCTCTGGCTTTCCTCGAAGTGTCTGTACTTCTGGTTTTGCTGTTACCAAAATAGATGAAAGCCAAACTGACTGTATCAACCCATTCTGCAGTCCTGTTTCTTTGCTGCGTGCTGTGAGGCACCAGCTTTCCACATGAATGCAACTTCTGAATGTGGAGAACGTGGAGCCACGTGCCTGTGCCGGCTAAATTTAGAGCAGGGAGTTGTGGGTGAATCCTGTGGGCTGCGGGCCCCTTTAGAAACCTGCCCTGGGTGGTTGGTCCAACCCGAGAGGATCCTCCAGTAGGGTTGGGGTTTTTTTAATCGCTTTTCACTTTCTGATCTTGTCTTCACGTTGTTGGTTTGTTACGTTAGGTACCTGTCAGTGAGCGGGCTGGCTTTTTTTGTTCCTTGGTTCAGGGTGCTCTGCACTGATAAACTAACTAGTACGTCTGTAATCATTACGCGAGAAGCTAAAGCATGAGTGGTTAAGATGTTTTGCATGTTCTTGATGTATGCGTTTTAACTTTATTAAAGCCTGCTGGTTTTAAACTTACCTTCGTCTGTCAAATTCTGCCTGCCTCCCTCTAACTCCCACTTTCCAAATATCCAAGTGGTGTGGATGACTTTTACCGCCAGCGGGTTTGAAGTGATGTGGAGGCTCTTGTTCCCAGTGGAAGCATCGTGTATTCCCACACGCATGGCAGTGGCTGCTTATGCCAGAGTCCTAACAGCTTTCCGGCAAATCCCTGGGACCCCGTGTATTGCTTATAGCTCTAGAGCAGCTGTTTTAGGGAAAAATCTGTATTTTCTAATGCTACTCCTTAAGACTTCTGCTTCGCAACCAACCTCTGCTTGTGTCTGATTACCAGTTCCTATTATGGCTTGCATTCTTAGAAAAAGAGCATAAACTTTTTGGAAACAGGCTGTGTGATGTGATGCTTCAGCCTGGGAGCCGTGATACAAACCTCTGCCCAGGTGTTGCAGGTGAAGCGCTGCCTTGGTGGAGATCTTGTGGCACTTTCAGCCCAACTTTTTCAGTGGCATTGAACTTGCCGCACAGATGCAATGTGTAAAAAGGGGACACTTGCTCACTTTTTGCTGTGTTGCAAGGTTTATGGGTGACAGTGCTTTCTTAGGACAGAAGGAACATGCGTACAAGAGCACACGCGTGCGTAGTGGCAGTCCGTTAAAATGAGTTGCATCATGCTGTGACAGCAGCTGCCAGAGAGCTCTGGAGGCTTTCTCCAGGTGAAGGCATCCCAAGGTCCTGGGGACTTCCAGCATACATCTATGGGAGGGTGTCCTTGCCAGCGGAGGAGTGTTAATGATCTGCTGGAGTATCTTCGCCCTGTAGAACAGGAGCAGGATGTAGGCTTTTCTCCTGTGCAAGAGCGGGTCTCTGGTTTTCAATGAATGAAAGGAGAGGCTTCTGCCTGGAGGAATCTGCAGTCTAAGTTTAGAGATAAGATAGCAAGGAAGGATGACAGACGGAGGGTAAGGGGCAAGAGGAGACTTAAATCCCTGAATGAACTTCTGTTGTCTAGCAAGGAAATACCAATTTTTTTCAGAACCTAGGGAGACATGAGTTGTAAAGACGTTTTGATTACTGTTCATCCTTTTTCCATTGGTGATTTCTCATTGCAAAGAGAGCCCCTGTTCTGTGATCCGCTGGGCCGTGCCCTGGGAGCTGCTGGGGGCTGTGCCACCGCATGTCCTCGTGGGTCGGGGGAGACACTTGCAATGCGAGCCTGCACTAATGGGCTGATGTCCAAGTGGAAAGTGTATTTTCAATGAGGAAGTGCTGAGATATTAGTGGAGCCTGGATTACCCTGTGATTGTGCTGTCAATACTGCTGTATTGAGTCGGAGAGAGCCTGCACAACACAGGGAAACACTTAGCTCACTACTGCTGCTTATTGAGAAGCCAATAGCAATTTACTTGCTGACACTTGACATCGAATCCATTCCCAGAGGTGCAGCTCCTGCTAAACCACTGTTGGGCTCTCCTTCACACCTGCGCCTTCCCTCAGCCTCGGAGCTGCAGGTGTGATGATGCTGATGCTCCTCCGAAAGCACCCACCTGCAGGAGGGGGAGGAGGGACCGGTCCCTGCCCCTGCCAGGTCCTTGCTCTGCTGGGAATGGCAGGTAGGGACCAGCTTCCATGGGGTGGTGGGAAACCTTCCTTCTAGAGAGCTGGTCTCAGGTAGTATTAACTTTGTGCAGATACCTTGCCTTTCCATGCACGTATTCAGTCAAGAGGGAATGTGGGTACCTGGTCCTTCTATCCTGCATCCTGGAAGTTTGAAGCATCTGGGACCTCTGGGTCAGAACAGCTGGATTCCTCCAGTCCTGCTTTTCTGGGGTGAGGAAGGTTGAGCTCTCATGGCCCTTCTAGCAACCATCCCTTTTAACAAGAACTTGCGATCATCTGCTGCCAAATACTTTTGAGAAAAATAAAGTCCAGGATATTTCTTTGAAGATCTAACTTCCTAAAATGGGGACTAACTCATGAAGGAGGAAGGGTGGGGTGGGAACAGAGCTGGAGTACTGATACGAGATGACTGGAGAGGGGGAGGAGAAAACAGGGGGTCTGTCCCCCAGTGATGTACTGGGCCAGGAGTGTCAGGTGTTGGTGCTGCAGTTGTTTCGAGAGAGTTCAGAGACCAAGGCGGACAGTCCTCTCAGCCTCCAATTTAGTGGGGCAGTGAAACTCCCACAGGTTTTTAATTGAGGCTCTTGCTGTTTTATATGTTGCCTGGCAAACAATTTTAAACATTCTCTCTGTTAACTGTGGCGTTGCTTTTTGGAACGCTGTTCCCTTTGTGTTTCCCTTGTGTGCCTGAACCTCCTGGGAGGGGTAGAAAACCTGAGTCCTAAATATAAGAGGAAACAAAGAAAACGTGATGCATGAGGAAGACACTTGGAGCTACTATTTTCATTTTGCAGAAGTAAAATTTAGGTCATACTGCAGGTCGTGTTCTAAATATCTCTGTTGCTTTGTGCGTGCAGTTTGTGTAGCCTGTGTGCAGCTGTCTTGGCTCTGCAGGGTAGGGTGAGGAACCATTGTGCTCTGGAGCCCGGGCAGCATCTGTTTCCAGACCAGCCGTGCAGGAGGGCACCGTGCTGTAGCAGGGCGTCTGCTCAGAACGAGGGGAAGCCGTTCCCAAATCCGTGTGAAATAGCAAGCGCAAGGCAGTCGGTGTTCGGCTGTCCTGTAGCTCCCCTGAGGAAAGGGGTGTGGGTGCTGGGACACAGGGACACGATGGGATGCGATGGGAATGTGCCGGTGTCTGTCCTGCTGTCCCTGCTGCGCGCTGCGGGCTGCCTGTGGTCCCAGCCGTGGTGGATGCCGTGGCTTTGCTGGCCACCTGTCTTTGAACATGCTTTCCCTGCCGGGAAGCTCCGGACATGGTGTGCCCATTCACCCCTTCCTTCCCTGTCCCTCATCCCGAGGCAGATGTTCCCCTTTGCAGTCCTGAGCCAGAACAAGCAGCAGGTGCCTGTTGTGGTGACTTGCTGTATGGGGTGGCTGTCACCAGAGCTGGGAGGCGTTGTGGCCAGGACACCCGTCTGGGGATCTCCAGGGACCTGACCGCTCAGTGTCGGTGAAGCCTTTCAGCGATACCGGCTTCCTTCATGCATCTCAAAAACTCTAACTAAACAACAACACAGAAGCGCATTTGGTGAGAGCGTAAGGGAAGGGGAGCAGTAGCACCTGATGGGTGAGAGCAGGAGTAAGAAGCATCAGCCCCAGATGCCTTTTGAGCATCAGGGCACAGCAGAGCAGCAGGCGCGTGCTTTGGGATGCTGGATGGCCTGGATGGCAGGTGCAACACCTTGGCGGATGCTTTTGTAGAGGTCCCTACTGCTTATTATATTTTGTTCTAGTCTGTTGCTAATCTTGTTCAGCAGTTGCTGCTCTTAATTATTGAAGAACTTTTACAGAGATGTAGCAGATTAATCCTTTTAGTTCTGCTTGCTGCCAGAAGAGATTGCCACCGTTATTCTCAGGCTGTGGAAGGAGAGGTGGGAGCAAGGAGAAGCCAGGCTAAATTTAGAAAGCCTGTGTTTACACGCGTGTGCTGTTCTGTAGCTGTAGGCGTGTGTACGGTGGCAGGTGCCGGCCATGAGCAGTGAGAGCACGTAGAGGCAGGGGTGATGCTGGAACAGTTCGGAGGGTGCAGGCTGGCAGGGTCTGGAGGGTGTTGCAGCCGTTCTGTGACCTGCTCGGTGGCACCTCTGCAGCCCCTCTGCTCTGGTTTCTAGCAGGGAGGGCAGCTGCTGAGGCATCACTTTATCTGGTCCTTGCCTCGCTGGAACACAAATATTAACTGACAAACAGTTGCATAATAAACGGCACAATCACTTTGGCCCGTTGACTTAACTTCCAGCAAAAGAAATAAACAGGGAAAAGTCGGAAAGTTAACTTATAAACCAGTAAACTGTTGGTGCACTTGCGTTAGCGTGGCCTGGGCCTTGCACGATGGCTGCTGGACTGATGTCTCCCAGAAGCTCAACTTGGAGGAGACTGAGAAATATTTACTCGTTAAATATACAGGACAACAGGATGGCTTTAGGCACTGCGGTGACATGCATGCAGCTGGTTCCAGTGCCGTGCAATCTCCGCACAGAAAATCTGTTTTCCTCAGAACAATTCGCAGAGCAGTTTTTAAGCCTCACCTGGCTCTGGCCACAGGAACCTCCTAATTTTCTTGAGCTGAAGTGTGTGAGGTTGAGAGCTGCTCGCTCTGTTTACTAGAAGGTATCCACTGCAAAATCTGTCAGAGCAGATCTTCCATATATTTAGGGTCGCCTGAGTTACCTCGTTAGAAACACTAATGCTGGGTCATTAAGACTGCCTCCCCTCTGCTCGGGTGCAGGTATTGCTTTCTAAATATTGATGTAACAGCTTCCTCACCGGGACGTGGTCTGCAGCCCGGCCGCTTCCACGGGATGAGCTCCTGCCTTCTGCCCCTGTGCTGGCGCGCACGTCCTCGCACGCATGTGTGCGCACACCAGCTTCCCGCCAGAACGCGTATGGCGCGGTTAAAGCCGTTCGGTTTGTGCTCTGTCGTGCTGCTGCGGTTGCTCTGCGAGCTGCCTCCTCCATCTGTTCACAGCGAAGTTATTTCTCCTGTAATGTGGTCGCAGTTGTACATGCAGTTCCAGCTGAGGTCATGCAGTGCTATTAGCATGCCGTTTATTACTTCCTTATCTCTACAAACACCCTGGATAACATATTAAGATCATGTTTACTGCTTTCACAGCTGCATCCCTTTGGTTCTGCCATCCAGACTAGCGCATCAGTCGGTCTCCTCCTTTGTAGTTCCTGATGGGTAAACCCTGAATTTACTGCAGAAATTCAGACTTTTCATGTTATACTTTTGGATTTTAGTTCCTTTCTTGTTATTCTAGTCCTAGAGTCTTTTAACTTTTTCTTGTATAATATACCAGTCTTCTACTGCATTGGATGTGCTTCCTGATATAATTTCATTAACAAATATCAGTGGTCTCTGCTGATTTGCAGAAGAGCCTTCAGTGAAGTTAGTTAGGGAGATGACTCCCAAGGCCTTTCCAAATAACCTTCATCCAGGGCAGTATTTTCTTTGAATCATTTTGGTGTCATCTTCTCTTGGCCTGCTTTTCTGCCATTTTTAAATCGTCGCTAGTCCCCTTCTTCTCTGGCTGAATTCCCCACAGTACGGTATCGAAGAAGGGTCAGTTATTTTAGTGAAGAAAGGTACTTGGGTTAGTTTGCACAATGTGTCTTTGATAAACCTGCCTTGTGTTTTATCCTGGTTTCCGTTTATTGCTGTCTCTTTAATTCTTCCCTTCACAATACTTACAGCTTTGTCTGTTATGAGAGACAGCTAATAAAGCCACAGCAGTGTCTCCTCAGCCCTTATTTAAATACAGGTACTGTGTTTGCTGTTCTGTACCCAACGCAATTCATGAATTGATGGACGGTTAGGAATAGCTGACATTGAACCTGTCCAAGATGTATTTGGATATTCATAATTGTGAACTAGTTGCTGTTTTTTCTATGTTCATGTATTAAATTTTCAAGTTTTCCTTCCTCCTTAGATATGCCAGCTCTCTTACTTTACTACTTTCTTGAAAGTTGTCCTGGCCTTTAAGCCTTTTTTTTCCTCCCTAGCATCTGTATCTTAGGTGAAAATGGAGGTATTTAGTCGTGGGGTCTTGGTTAATGTTTTTGTTTGCATGCAGCATATGCTTAAACAGGAGAAACCTGGACGTAGAACTCAAGATGCATCTGTGAACTCTGGGAAGTCTGAGCCTAATTGACTTGCTGGGGTTCCTCAGGGAGGTGATGACAGCTGTAATTACTAGCTGAAATCATGAAACATTAAGAGAAAATAGGAAGGTGTCTTGAAAGTTGAGGTGAATAGTCTTCACCTGGGAGCTAGGGGCAGGGGAGGAGAAGGTCAGGTTTTCACAGGATTTTGGTAAACAGACTGAGCTCAGCTATTAATGGTTAATAGCAGCGAGAGGTTGCCAGGCTCTGCCGTTTGTACAGTGTTGTCTTCTGAGAAGAAAGGATTGTGGTGTAATTTGGAAAGTTTTGCACTGTTCATTGTGAAAGTAGCTATAGGCCTAGTCGTCAAAAATGTTTGTCAGATACAGGAATATTTTTTCCGTCTGTAGAGCTGATAATGTTGTTGGGACAGGAGAAGGAGGGAAGGTGGACAGGAGCGGGTTGGTGCAGGGTGACTTTTCCCTGTTTAAATCCTGGCGTGGGATCACGCAGTGATGGATCTGGCTGAGCAGAGAGGAGAAGGGTGGAAGTCATGGCTGCGGAGATGCTCTAGTGCACATGGTGGTAAGAGCCTGACCCGGTTGGTATGGGACCTGCCCTGCCAACAGCGTTTCTGCAGGTGCTGGGTCCTCCTTGCAGCGCCTTTCCCTTGGGTTGGGTGGGGGGAAGTGTAGAGGAGACATTCCAGTGGTCCTTCTCCCTCTAGCCAGAGCTTGTTACCGCTCAAACTGGTGCCTGCTGGGTGCCAGTCTGTGCCACACGGCTCTGGGCAGTCTGGGCAAATGCTGGGAAGTCTTGGTTTGATGATGTGCCTTTGAGTGCCTAGAGATGCCCATGGTGTATAGAGTCTGGGGAATAGGGTGGGCTTGTTCTTGCTTGGTGTAAGCCCTGTACTGGACAGCTGGGGGCTCCGTGCTGGCTCTGCTGGGGGCAGGTGGAAGAGGCCAAGTGCAGGGCAGTGTCAGACACAACCTTGAGAAGAGCTGTATCTGACAGCTGAAAAAGAGCTTCCATCCGTGCCAGGCCTGGTACGGTCTGGTTCGAAAAGATGCTCCCTGTGAGCCTTGGTGGCTTGTGTTGGCAGGTTCAAGCCCTCGGAAAGGGAAGTCTGCTGTGTAGCTCCCTGGTGCTGAGTGCTGCTGCCTTTGGTGCGAATCCTTCGTACCTCCCAGTCTTCTGAACCGCAGAAAGTCTGTCCCTGTCATGACTGGGGCCACACACATTCCCTGACTTAGTGGCAGGCGTGTTTTGAGGCTGAGGTAAGTTGCTGGTTTTGAGGGAGGCTTGAATTGTGTTGGCTAGCAGGGAATCTGATGAATGGTTGAGGGTGTTTGTGTCCCTGAGACATGCTACTATGCACCTGGTTTCCATTCAGTCTCCCTGAAGAAAGATGGGGTCATCCTGGACCTGGGCTGTTTTTAGGTTTGGAAAGGCTGATACTTAGAAGATACTTAGCTGATACTTAGGAGAACATCAGTCACTGGGGGTTACTTGCCAGCCAAGGGTTGTGGACCTGCCAGAGCCACACAGCTGGATGTAGCCCTAGAAAACCAGAATTGCATGATGTTTATAAACCTGCATCGGATGCCCAGCTGCCAGAGGGGCAGCCCACATCCCCCAGTTCTGGCTCCAGAGGGAAGGAGCCGGCCTGGGGCTGCTACAGGGGTGGGCAGAGAACTGTTCACTCCCGGCCTCCCTCCAATGCCATTTTGGGAAGCTTTGTGTAGGAGTGCGTTTGGAACTTACCAGCTCTGCCACAGGCTCCCCAGTGCAGAGAGCTGTGGCCCTTCCCCAGCCATGGGCTCCGTGTTGGACCAGGGCACCGGGATGCTGTTCTGTCCCACCACCCTCTTCCTGCTTCACGCTGCTCATGGATGCCAGCAGAACAAAAGCCATTGTGAGAGGTAGGAAGGGGACAGAGTGCTGTGCTGCTGCGCCCTGGGCTTAGAAGTGAGAGAGATTTGTCTTTTCTTCATACTTTAATCTGAATGAGACTTTAAACAAGAAGTAAATGAGTATAATGAATAATGGAAACTGAAATGAAATAGGTGATTATAATTGAAACGTTTGAAAGAACACAAATCCTCCTAAAGCAGACATCTCTCTCTATAGGGAGCTCCCAAACACACTGCTGGAGGTGACTGGAAGGCAGCGAGAGGTCAGGACCAAAATGCTTTTGCCCCAAGGGCTCCTGGGGGCATGTTGGGCGCCTGCCGTGTGCAGGGCAGCGTGTGAGTGACGAGGGCGGGCGGTGGGAAGCTGCTCTGCGGCCAGCAGTGCTGAGTTTTCTCGTACAGCTTTTCCTGCTCTTGCTTTTAGCTTCATTTTCATTTTTCATTACTACTTTTCTAAAATTTTGTTGTCTTTACTGTCCACAATCTCTGGTACACAGCATCACTGGATGGTTGTCCCCCCTGTGTATTCTGGTGCCTTCTGCCTTGTGTCTTTCTGAGGTGGTTCTCCAGCAGCTTCCTTGTGCCTGGACCTCCTTGATGTTCTTAAGTTGGCTGCTGTCCTTGTGTTCCTTGCAGCACACGTGAGCCAGCTTCTGACTTGTACCACGTCTCATTTCTGCAAGAAGCTCACAACGCCAGCAGTGCTTGATATGTTGTCTGAGCTGTGGCTGTGACGGGTCATTCTGGCAACTGCAGCTTATGATTAAAAAGAAAATCAGTCACTGTCATCTTGGACCCCAGTACCAGTTATTTGACAGTCCACAATACATCAGCTTCTTCCTCATCAGAGGATCTTAGACTCAGGACTGCCCCAAGGGTTGTCCTCTGACTCAGGCTGCTACCAGAAAGCTCGTCTTATTTTATGACTAGCACAGCCAGACGCATGATTTCCCTGCCTGAAGAGGCTGTGGTGAGTCCCGGGGGACCCTTGAATTCCAATTTTTGGTCAGGTCTTCAGGGCCTCTGTGTGTGGCTTCAGAAGAAGACCAGAGGGTAGGAACTGCAATTACTGCTGCTGCGTGATCACACCCAGGAAATTGCCTCATGTCCTTGGTCCTTGGGGGAATTCAGAGCCGGCACGCCGGCTTTCGGGCAGGGCGAGGGCTGCCTGCCTTGAGCCTCGCTATACGAGAGCAGGATGGTGTGTGCAGCCGGGATCATCTCCCCCTTTAGAAAAGGGAACTGGCTTGCAGCTCTGCTTTCAGAGCATCGAACCCTGCATCCCGTGTGACCGCTGTGAAGAGCAGCTCTCGCGTGGTTGCTGGAGGTCGGCTGATGGTGCTCAGTGCTTCTCGCTGTGCAGACTCTGGGAGTCCCTACGGCCCCGGCAGCACCAGGGGCTCGTGGGTTGAGCAGGGCCAGAGAAGCGTGTGCTGCTTTACCCAAATAAGTAGCTGCTCACAGATCCCTGGAGGTCCAGGGTGTGTGTGTATCTTACGGGTAACGTGCGCCTCGGTGCAAAATACCAATAAGCTGATTTGTTTTCCAGAACTGTAGTCCTTGGAAAAAATGTAGTCACGCAGGGTTAGTTTTCATCTTCCTTTTCATTCCCACTTTCTGTGGTGTGTTAAAATTGGATTTTAATTGAGTGTCTTGTTCCCAGCCGCATCTTTTAATGCTAGCATTTGCTGTTGCTATCAGAGATTTTAAATAGGATGGAAAGTCATCCATAGGATTATCTATGGTAATGTGTGGCCTACATCAGGAAAATATTTAGGCAACAGAGTTAAAGAAATGTTAATTGTACTATGTCTTTTAACGTATCACATCCCTTTAGAGTTAAGAGCAAGGAAGAGATTCAGTTGAGGTGTGAGGAGATGGTGTGTTGTTGGGTATGTCGGTGCAGATTGCAGGGCCTGGGAAAGGAACTTGCGTCATCTGTGGCAAGAGACGAGCTGCGTAGCCTAGCAAATGCTACTGTCATGGGTTGGACAGGTTTCAAAGATTTGATGGCTGGTTTTATGTCCCCTTGGAGCTGAAAGATCGAATGCAGGCTGGCTGGGCTCCAGCTGCCTCCTGCTATGGTTTGGCTCATGGTATCCCTGGGAAAAGAGACGTGAATCAAGTTGAGGGGAAGGAGAAGGACATTTTGGATGAGCCTGATGGTCAGAAAGTGCTCCAGGTCTGTATGGGGGGGATGGGGTACCGGCACGTAAGTAGAGGGTGTACAGTGTTGGACCTTCCCGGAGACATCATTCCCAAGCAGCCAGCGTATCGCTGTTGCCGGAGCACGTGTGCAAGAAGGGAAAGGAGCTCAGCTGAGAGAGGAGTTGCCAAGCGTTTTTGGTGAGGGAGACTTGTGTTCAAGTTCAGCTTTTCTTCATGTTCATAATGGACTGGAGCAAACCACTGGCATTTCCTTCCTCTGCTTCTCCAGAGCAGAGCTCCTGGTTTGAGAGGGTGTTCAGTGATGTCTGAGCCTTCAGAGCTGGCTGTTGGAACAAAAGTGCTGAAACATCTTTAATGTAGAGAGTAATGTTGAAATTATATTAAAATGGTAAAAAGGACATTAAAATGCACCTCAGTTGTTTTGGGGTCTGGTTTGTTGGGGTGTTTTTTGTTGTTTTGGGGGATTTTGGGGGTGTGTGTGTGTGTTCATTTTTACTGGGAAACCTGTATGTAAATTCCTCAGCATTTTAACAGGGACATATCCGTAATAACCTATGGCTTGAAAATCACGTGTTTCCTATTTTTATTGGTAAACAGAGTGTACAGGCTTGTGACAAGTGTGCAGACGACTTCTCATCCTCCCTTCTGGGCGGATCTTCTCTGTTAGAGCTGATGAAGAGCCGCGCTCGCTCAGCCTTTGATGTGCAGGAGCCCAGGCTAGATGATAGAATGATTCCTTTAGGCCTTGCTTCCTGAAGGTATCTCCTTATCCTCTTTTACCCAAGGAGTTAAAATCTTGCCTGCAAGCTAATGGCAGGATGCCTGCTGCTTCTCCCTGCCTGGTAGGGAAGAGATGTGGGGGTGAGGAAGAGAGTTTGTAAATTAGGGACTTGTTTTGTAAGTTAGTTCATTCTTTGACTCGCAAAGCTGGTACCTCTGCCTTGCGGCTAGGCGGAGGGGAGAGCCGGGGAAAGGAAGGAGCTGTGGAAGGACACGGTTCAAAGGACACACCCTGGGTGATGAGACGAAGCTTCCCAAGTGAGGTTTCTTGGCAGCCTCTCCATGTGAGTGACTTGGACCGGCTCTGCTGCAAGATCAAGGAATATTGCTAAATGTTCTTGGACTTCCACCAGTCCCTGAAAGGTCTTGCTGAATTATCGTCCTCTTGGTGGTTGTGTTGCGAGGGACGCTTTGGCTTTGAACCCAGTGCTGTGACCCTGCTTAAGGGCAGAGAACAGAAAAAGAAGGAAAAGATGGGACAGACAACAGCTTTTCTGTGGTCCAGAGGGCTCCGGAGGGGTGGCCGTAGGTGGCCAGTGCTGGCCCAGGGCTTCTCTGCCATGAGTGTGTTTTGGTGTGATTCAGGAGCATTTCTGCATGGGGCAGAGCTTGCCAGGCCGCTGGTGGAGCCACTGCGGTGCATTCCTTGGTGGGTCGGATCCTGCTGGTGCATAGGGGGGGCTCAGCATGGCACTGACCCACCTCAGCCTGGGCAGCCCTGGGTGGCCGTGGGCTGTGAGACGGGCGTCGGGGGGCTCCAAGAGGAGTGGTGCCATGAAGAGCAATACCTTGCTGTGGTTTAAACCCTTTCTTCCCCCACTTCCTTTCATGTTGTTTCTTCTACGAACCTTTGAAGAAGACCTTCTTAATTAAGCCTTTCCCAACTGGGGTTTTGCTTTTGAAAGAAAAATTGCCTTACATTTGGGGTTTGGATTTTGAATGAAAAATAAGGAACAACTTTCATTAAATGTCTGTTCTGGCTGTTTTTAACTCACTTGCTATTTACCATATTAAATGTGCTCTTAACTTCTGGTCACATTGTCTTGTATATTGCCCATTTTTTCTCTCTACAGAAAATTCATATTGCTGCTATAATTACTAGCCCTGGATTTTCTACATGATGAGTGATTGGGCTTCCTAAGTAGTGCAATCTACTGATCTTGTCTGTATGGTAAAATGATGTCATTTACTTTGTGTTTTCTTCTTAAAGCTCTTCTGGGCTCTGTACTGGAGTTATTCTGTTGGGTCTTTACACATAAAAAATGAACTCTTGGTTTCTGGAAAAAAAGCCATCTTTCCTCCCTGTTGCTCCTAGGAAGGTGCCTGAGCAGGAGGCTGTTTCTGAGCAGTAATTGCAGAGCAGCACATTCCACAGACACTGTCCTGGTTGATGGTCACCTTTAGACCCTCCTTGACACTGCTCCAAGTTTCCTGTGCTTGTTTCATGCCTTCAAACCCCCCCAGTCCCCCAGAGCTGTAGCGATGGGCAGGGCAACTTTGACATGACCCCAGGCACCTTGGTGAAGGGATCTGTTGGGGGCCAGCTCTGGTCCTGAGCCTCCCAGGAATTTGGCTCCCTTCTTCTTCGGAGGAGGAAAACTCTACTTCCCCTACCCACTTTTTTGTTGCTGCCTCTGGTGTGGTGCTGGGTGCCCTCAGCCCTGGAGAAGGATCTCCCCTCCTCCATGCTCCAGCTCCCTTCTGATACAGAGGTTGTAAGAGAAGGCGCAGTCTCTTCTAGCCCTCAGGTGTAGGTGACTCAAGGAATAATTTAGGCTTTTCTGTGCAATTGCTAGTGATACGTATGTCTGGCGTGGTGTGTCAGAATATCCGTGAATGATCCGTGGAATTTTAAGGTTGAGGAAATAAAATCAAACATGAAACTTGTGGTAAAATACTAATTCTGTTCTCAGCACAGGCAGGACGTGGTTAAAGGGGACCAGTGTACCCTCAGTTTTCATGAAGAAACTGTTGGGAAGTAAATGCATTTTCATTGACTGAAAATAATGAAGTTACAAGTCTTGAAAAAGCTGCACATTGTTCCAGACTATTTAATGACTGAGAGATTTTTATTTTTTTCCATTTAGTAAAGGTGACCTGCCTGACTGCTGCCACCTTCAGAAGTGTCGGTCATGGTCGTGCATACGCCGTGATCTTGCATTCTCCCTGTAGCACACTGGCACGGCTAGCAGTTGAGCATGATTTAGGCAAGAGTTTCATACGTCTCTTCTATTTTGAACCTTGACAAAGAAATAAGCTGCTCTTAGAAGTGGAGGCTGGATTTCAAGCCTTCTGTTCAGATTGCTTGTGATGTACAAGTGCGGGGTTTCTCATGTCGTTCTCTTCCAGCTCCTTTCTTTGCTTACACCAATGTATACATCAATTCAGTTGTTGAATCAGTTTCTCTCTTTTCCACCTAACAGTTTCATTAGCTGTGGTTTTTCCCATTTATCTTCGTAGAAAAATTCTTTAAAGAGTGAGAAGTTATTTGTACTTTGACACTTCATTTTAATTTGTTATTCACTTGACTTTCTTACCAACCAGAAAGGTTTGTGTGTGCTGTGTTGCGTAGGTTTGTTAATGCGGCTGCCTGTCATGTTGGGAGAGGTTGAGCTGCACCGGCCTGGTTCTTTCGGAGATCTCCATCTGTTTCCATCACCGGGGCTGGTTTTCTAAGGGAGCACAGGTAATCCCCTTACCCTTCTACCACATGTGGATGGTAGCTTTCCTGCGCGACACTCGGTTCACTTTTGGCAGGTTCAGGCTCAGTGCACACCTCTTCACTTGTTTGCCGCCTTTTCTGAAGTTTTTCTTCCCATTGTCCCAGCTCGGTGTGGGTGCTGGGGATGTTCCCTGGAGGCCTTTTAGAAAGCTAAGTGGTTCATCCTTAAAATACTCATTTTGCAGGGTTATTCCTGTTGCTGTGAAAGCAGTGATTGAAGTGCATTCAGAGGCATGAAGTCTGTGAGATGACCAGGACTTTCCTGTATTGGACAATTAACCTGTAGAGTTACGGCTGGGATTTAGTGCGAGAGGCAAGCCAGGCCTCTTGCCTGCGCTGGGCGAGCAGCCACGCTCGCTGCCGGGGACACTGTGGCAGTTCTGACCGTGGTGGCACGTGGCGCAGGCAGGTCTTGGTGTGCACACACCACCCCGTCATTCTGGAGGGGACAGCATTTTGCTGGGTAGATCACAGACCCCACCAAGAGTAGAGTGAGCCCTTGCAGTCGTGAGGCTCTTGCCCAAGTTACCTCACAGGGAAAGCGTTGTCCTTTGGGAGGGGAGGTGTGGAGGAGCCTGCATTCGGACCTGGTTGCAGGAGTTGGATTTATTAGATAGCTTAGCCCTGTTCTCTCTGAGGGGCTCCTCAGTTTGGCCTGGGCACAGAAGAGTCAAAAGAAGTCTTGCCTGAGCAGCTTCCTTTGATCCCGCTGCCCGGGGAGCCTGGCTGAGCCCTCACCTGCTGGAGAGCAGCCCCGTGTTTCTGGGATTGGGAGCCAGCGCTGTCGCCCCTGGGGCTCTTGGAGCAAGGCCCAGCCTCCGTCTGTTCCAGTCTCCTCTTGCTCTGCCACGCACCTTCCCTTGCCTAGAGCTAAAACAAGGAGCCAAGAATTAATTGTTTTGTGTTTCCCTTTTTCCCCCTTGTTGCATTGTGGTCTGATCGGTATCTGGGCTCCTTGGACACTGGAAGCATTCGCTTCCCCTTCTCCAGAGACAGCTGTTGGAAAGCTGAGTAAATGCTTGGATACAAAGCAAGGGGATGGGCTGAGCCAGGCGGGGATCCCTGCACTTGTCGAACCCCAGTGGCACTGCAGTTGGTGGCAGTGGGGCTGTGGGGAGGAATGCTGGTGCTGGGCACGGCTGATGCATGCTGACCTGCCAGCCTGCGGGGCCTTTGGCAGCACAGGATGGAGTAACTGGAGACGGGCTTTCGAGTATTTTAGTCTCACCATCCTTCAGGAGTTTGGGGCAGTGAAAATAGCGGCATGTATATCCTTAGTGATTGCAAGCATGGGATAGAAAAAATGCCGTTCTCAGGTGTAGGTGGCCCAAAGCACGTGTGGGGTGGGCAGAGGCTCGGAGCAGTCCTGCTTGGGGCAGGTGCCAGCAGGGACAGGCGCAGGCTCGGCTGCCCCCAGCCTGGCTCTGCAGGCTCCCGTCCTCCTCTGGTTTCGAAACCAGCCAACGCACCTTCTGGCTCTGGTGTGTCTGTCCCTTACTGCAGGCTGTGGGTACTATCCCACTTTCGTAGGTTAAGTAAGCTCTCGCAGACAGGAGGTGTCCACAAAGGTTAAATAAATAAATAACATTTATTTCACATGTACCAAGGAATTTCACCGAGGTGGAATTCAACTCGGTGCTCAGGAAAGGGCTGCGAGGGAGGAGAAAGTTGCTGTGGTGTGGGGAAGAGGAAAATGTGAAGGAAAGCAGGGGAATCAGAGTGACTTTAAGGATTACAAATTTGAGTGGAAATGATGGTATTAGTGTTATTTTAAGCCTCGTCATTCTGCTGATGTTAGGATTGTCAAAATGGTCCTGGAACATTCTCTCTAACACAGGTCTTGTATACCAGATACAATCCGAATTGTGACAAATGGAGCTGCTTCTGCTTCAGTGGGGCTTAACAAGATACAAAAAATGGAGGGAAAGAACATTTCTTCTTTTGACTCTTCTGTGCCCTTGGGTTGAGCAGCCGGTGCAATGATGGGTACTAATTGTGCTGGCAACTTCATTAGTTCTTCACCTGTTCCTTTTACGTGCATTAGCATTTTGGGCTTTATTATGTATGTGACCTCCTGTAAAACCGCAGCCCTGTAATCCAAGGAAGGGACTAGATTTGGGAGAGATGAGGGGAAAGCGTCTTGGTGACCTTTCTTTATGGGGTCTGCCCTCCTGGTGCATGAGTGAGGTGCTGAGGGTGCAGGATCCCAGAGAACTGCCCCAGTCTGGGTGCTTCATGAGCAGTGTGACGGTGGAACACAGCCCTGATAGAACTGGAGAGGGGGAAGATGGACGTGGTTTTGGTCAATGTTGACTGAAAAGTTTTGGAGCTTCATAGCTTGTTTCCAATGAAAGCCTTGGGTCTGTTGATGCTGTGCTGCACACGGAATGGTGGGGAGGTGGCGGTGGCCCATGCGAAAGCCCTATCCCGCATTGTCCTTCTGACACTTCACCATCTCTTTGCTTTCTTGCAAATGGCTGAGGCTGCCTCTTGGGGCTTTTTTGTGGATGTTTCTCATTGCTGTTTTTTTCAGAGAAGCGCTTGATCAGGAGATTATGTTTCTAGTAATTATGCTTCATATGGACCTATTGTCTTATGCATTTAATAGGGCTCTGTCTTTTCAGCTTGTACTTGGCCTGAACTCTGGAGTAAATTAAATTGTGTCAGGAGCCTTCCACAAGTCAGATGGGCATTACAACCTTTGATTTTTCTCAGGGCAATTATTGTGACCAGGTGAGGAAGAGGAGGCTGTTCAGCCAGTCATGCAGGGCAGGAGCGTTAAGACCCCTTCATTAGGAATGCTGAAGTTCAGCATTTCAAGTTCCTGACTTCGGCAGCCTGCTCATGCAGCGGGAATGCCAGGGTGACCTGCGGGCTTTGAGCAGTGCCTGAGGATACCCCTTCAAGGGAGTCGCGTTTAACCAGGTGGCTTGCCTTTTAGCTCTGCTGAGAAAGTAATTTCTGAAGATGAGAAAAAAATTCCCTTAGTGCACCTTCTAATTGTTCATTTAGGAGCAGAACTTTCCTCCAGCTGGGAGGGCTTAAGGCTGCTGTAAAGTGCTAATTAAAAGTAATAGTGATAATGAAAACAGATGTTTTCAAGAGAAGTAAGGGGTATTGGGGCACCAGTCTGCTGTCCCTGGCTTCTCTGCAAGAGGAGCGCGAGCTAGTGTCCTCAGCGCTGCATTTCCAGGGTGGCTGGGGCTCAGGGCTGGGTCCTGGGTGGCTCATTGCACTTTGACATACAGGGATGGTCCGTGGCAAAGCGCGGAGGTGCAGCGCAAAGCTTGTGTTGGTGGGACAGCACCTCTGGGCTCTGCTGTGGTCATCCAGGGGTAGAGGGTTTTGCAGGGGAAAAAAACCCCACTGGAAACAGCAATCCTATCTCTTGGAGCTGTGCTATCCATTTTCTCAGCTGTAGTTTCTTAGGAACTGGGAAGGTGCTGTTACTTAACTGAAATGGGTTTGAGTCTGGGGTTTGGTTTTGGTGTTTGTTTTTTTTTTAATACAAGCAGAGCCTTATGCATGTAGGTTACAATCCCCAGCAATCTTTCCTGGGGAGTCTTTGTTGTCTAGGTCCACCATGGTTAGCAATTGCCATTACTGTTATGGCACTAATTACCGTGCCTAGTACTAAAGCGGTTTACGTGGGGAGCTTGGCGTTATTCAGCTAAGGTTAGTCTCTGGCTTAAGAGGCTTTCTGCGGTAGCTTTCTGAGCACAGAGGTATTAAGAACAAAGAAGACAGAGAAGACCACTTGAGATTTCATCGACCCTTTTTGGCTGCTGTGTTAGGGGTTTTTTGTTTTGTGTTTAAAAGATTGATCTGTCTCTCCCATTGCCTGGTCTTGCTGACTGTAAGTGGGTGACCTTTCCAGGCCTTAGGGGGAAAGTGTGGGTGTCTGAAGGATGGGCTGGCTGTTCAGTAGTCATCTCCGGGACCATTATTTGACTTGTCTCCTTGTGCTGTAGGAACAGTTTTTCTCACTGCTAGAAAGTTGATATATTCTGTTGAGCTTTCCATAGGTGGCTGGAGGATTTACCGCCTCGTGTTTCTGTTACTTGTCCCTCCTTGACTTCTTAAGCTGTTCAGGTGCTCTGTCTGTTGTTGAATGTTCCCCGTTTCTCCGATTGTGTGAGGGAGTAGAACAAAGTTGTTTAAGACAGAATCGCTTTCCGGGATACTGTTCTAGAACAGGAGGCGGGGGGAAATAAATCCCAGTAGGGCTTTGGGGAATTGCCACCTCCCTATGTCCTACTGAGTATGGTCAGTGGTGCTGGGTTCCTGTCCTGGCGAGGATCCTGTAGGGCTGTGCTCGGTGTCTTGGAATGAGCTAGCTGTCATGGAACACCGGCGCCTGGCTTGCTGTGCAGCCGAGAAGTGTGCACGAACCAAGAAGGATTAGGGTCGAGGGGCATGTGTTAGTGGTTCAGATGGAGAAGCTGGCCTTCAGAAGGCTTGTAGCTGTGAGCAGATGTGGAGCTGGCGTTGGCTGTAAGTGATAGCAGGTTTTCTAGGAACAGCAAAGGATCCCTTCCCTTGGAGAACCTGACATGCTGGTACTTGGCGCTGGCTGCAGTTAACTGTCTGCACCTTTTGGCCCTTGTGGGAAGGGAAAGATGGAGGCTGGCCCTTTCTAAGGGTGATGGGGAGGGAGGTGGCCTCTCCTTCACTAGATTTTAATAATAAAGGATTGTTTTCATCTTGCTTGTATTCAGAATTAGTGATGAGAATTGAAAGAGCAGCCCCCAGCCCTCTGAGACCTCTTGATGAGTTTTGTGAGGCTCTGCAGCCCATCACCGGTGTTTGGGCTGAGAGGGGACAAGTGTTGGAAGCTCGTATCCAAGTCTCCAGCCTCTAAGGTAGTGGCTGTCTGTTGTGACAAGTTCACTGTTTTGATCACATTGTCAGTTCCATCATTAACCTTTCAACTGCTCTGCAAGCAAAGCGGAGAGGTAAAACACCATCCTCACCAGTCTTAGGTGATACAGTTGTGCATGGGAAGGTCCAGCCTGGAAAAAAGGGGCTGGTTCAGCAATGGAAGGATGAGAGGGTTGCGAGGATGTGTGGGGTTTTGTCTTTCACCCTGAAGATTTTGGCTCAAGAATCCTTTGCTGACTATGCTTGCAGAGAAAGTGGTAGCCTTTTATAGGGGGGGTGGCACCAGGCAATGGGGAGACTTCGGGGGGGAGGCATCAGGGACGTCATTCAGATGCTGATGAGAAAAGGAATGAAGAGGAGGAGGGGGAAGAAAGGGCATTAGCTGGGAACACCATCTGTGGTGTAACCAGGTTGAGGCTAGCCCACAGTAAGATAGCTTTGACTGGTGTAAAGTTTATTTTACAAATGTCAACTGTGATTACTTAGAGAAAGTGATCCAGATTGCATGAAAGCAGCCAGCCAAAACGGTGGAGTTTGTACTGAGTACTGCCTGCAGTCCATAGTGTATGGTCCTTTGAGTTAATACTGAGATGAAGCTGTCAGAGCCTTGTCCATACTGGGAGATAATGGGACCTGTACTCCATAATTGCTGCCCGTAGACCTGCTGACAGAACTGTGGAGCTTCAGCCCTTGTTAAACTCATGTTAAGCTGTCGTTTGGCAGTGTTGGCAACGTGGAGCCCCGTTATGTCACAGTTTCCATCCCTGCTCCTGGAGAAGTAATAGATGCTTTTGCCAGAGTAGATATAATCTGGCAGTTTGCATTTTGCTTATCTTCTGAAGGCCACTGGATGGCTGTTACTGCATTTGATTCAAGAGAAACTTTCTGGTATTTGAACTAACTTCAGAATCAAAGCTTTGTCTTGTTTTATGCTGGTAGATCGGTTGCTCATCTTGCAGGCACCCGGTGGCAGGGTGACAAGCCCACTGCGTTGCCTGTTTTGGCACCTGGCCTGCGTGCACGTATACCCAGTGGTACGCAGAGGTGGATCTCCCAAACCAAGTATATCTGGACTTCAGTCTTCTAAAAAAAAGAATCCTTAATGCATTGCACAATAATTTAGGCCCTGAATTTTGTTGAACCTTCTTAAAAGGATATAAAAAACTGTAGAAAAGTTTGGAGTAGAGGAAAAAAAGCAATTAAAATACTGAGGAAGATGTTTTGGAATGGAAAGTTGAGTTTTGATTTTCGGTTCATCAGGAGGATCCAGAACTGAAGTTACAAGTTTTGGAATTTGAGCTCTTGCTTCCCTGGAAGGAGATGCTGGAGCATCCAGCAGCGAAAGGCGTGCATGGTGGGGTGTGAGAGTCATATGAGGTGCATGCGTGATGAACAGTAAATAGTCCCTGAACTATGTCTAGTAATGTGACCTTCTCCATCCAAGCAGTACCGCGGAGGTGAAGGTGGCTCGGGGTAACTGCTTTGGCACAGCGGTGTGGAGGACTCTTGCCAAGGTTCAGAGGGACTTCAGACAGAAGATTATGTTCTGGCAATTCTTATTTTTGTAAAAAGCTCAAGACAGCACTAGGAACATCTTGCAGGCACCCTGCAATTATCATAATAAACAGTTTTATCATCTGCTTGGCAATCAATAATGTGGCTTATGCTGCTTTAGTATCTCACTGGTATTGATTACCTTAACAACTGTGCTGCGGTCAGCTTCTGTTAACCCGTGCTCTGCTGATGGGGCTTGTCTCTCCTGCTGCACGACGCAAAGGACTCGGCTTTCAGCCTAGGCTTCTGCAGAAATTTAACAGCAGGCCAGGTCCAAACCAGCTTTTAATCAGAGAGACTTGATAGTAGGATTTTAATCCGGGAGCATGGAATTGAGTGCATATTCTATGTATGTGGTATTTTAAAACAGAAGGATTGAAATGGGATTCTCAGTTTGGGCTGTTGCTTTGTCAGAGGAGGTTTCCCCGGTGTAGGACATGCCCTGGGACCCCTGCCCTTGAAGAGGGAGGGCTCCTCCCTCTTCAGCAAAGTTGTAATGCCTTACTGGGGACCTGGGCTCGGAATGGCATGAGAATGGGAACATGCACTGGACATGCCTCTGGCTTCTTCCAGCTCAGCTGGGACTGCCTGAGAACTGCCTGATGCCCTGGTGCGCCGGCACCTCTCACCTGCCCGGCCTGTGAGCACAAGGCTGTGGGATGGGGCATGTGCTGTGAAACTCCATGAACCCGGAGCAGCCAGCCACGCTGAGCTGGGGGAGCTGGATGCCACTGCCTGTACCAAAGACTTTGTTTCAGCTAAGTGAACCCTTGGGGGTGTTCTGACAGCATCGCCTCCGCTTCCGGCAGAGCAGTCGGCGATTAGGAATATCAGGTTAGTAGCTTACTCCGTTTGGGGAGGAAGAAAGATGACTCTGTGTCAGCATCCAGACAGGACTTTACAAAAGATGGAACTTTCTGGGATTTGGGTGTACCTAGATAGTTGGGTCTTGTGGCCCAATGTTTCTCCTAATGGAATTTCCCATCATTTACTGCCCTGCTGATTTCTGATCAATGAAAATAAAATTGCATTGCCTCTTGAGAGGCTCCATGTAGGGCTACAGCCTCCAGCTGTGTCAGTTCCGGTAAGATAATCTCATCAGGCGTGCAAGAGGGTAATAGGAAATAAAAATAAAACCCACAATTAGCAAGAGGCCAAGCAGCAGAGTAACGCTTTCAGTCCTGGAGGTCTGGAGAAATATGTAGCAACTTCCTCCTCCATCTCGGAGGGTGCCTGCATGCTCCCCGGCATGCCGCGGCGCAGCCCTCCCCGAGTGCGGGAGTCTGTACAGACCCACCGGGCACATCCCTTGAAACCTGTATTTATTTGAATCTGTGTCAGCTCTCCCTTGTGAGAAGATGGTTAAACTTTCACAAGAGATGTGTTTGTTCTAAAGTGTATCGGGGATGTAGCAGCTGATAGAGTGGCTGAACACTGTGGGCTGAAAGAGCATGAACTTGAGACTTTGAGCTGTTGAGCTGCGTGTGGTTATTGACTCTCCTTGGTTGCTGCAATCGGTGGGTTTATTTTGACCAGATAAAGAAACTGCTTAGACTGTATCTGAAGTCTAGAGCAAGGCAGTGTTTTGGTAGCAGAGGAGTGTGCAGATGCTCCGTTTGTAGGATCATGGCACCTCTTGGATCTGCTGAAATTTTCCTAAAAGACACTCCAAACGGGAAGGTTTCCCAACCGTACTGGCAGGTTTCTTTACCTATTTTAGGGTTCTGGTTGTTTTAGGTTATCTTCCAGAGATACAACTGTGACCGGTAAAATCGGCTCCATACCAAAACCCTGACAGCCGGTCTGAGCACGCATCGTGGTGACCTTTGCAATGGGGCTTTGCGACACCAGCGTGTAATTCAGAACTAACGTATCAGACGGTCGCCGTGTTTGTCTAGTAGCAGCAGAATGGTTACTGAATGACCTAATGCCGCTGAGCCTGCTCTCCTGGTCCAAAACGTCAGCTTTCCCGAAGGGTGGAAAAGAGCGACCGAGCCCGGGACCAGGCAGTGTGTCTGTTTCCTAACAAGGACTGGATCTGAGCCCTGGCAGAGGAGATCTGCATGACTTATGACTCTCTTACCCTCTGCCTGGCCCTTGACACTAGTCTGGAACGCACATGTTGTTTGGGTAAATCAGTAGAAGGAAAGACTGCTGGCAGGACTTCTTCCCCAGGCGTGTGAGCCTGCAAGTGAAGAGCATTGCTTGGAGAGTGCAGTCGAGCAGCGGAGCATTAGCTTTTTCCGGCTGGGCCACCTACGGTTGGCCGTGTCTGCTCCTGAAGTAGTGTTGCAGGGCTGGTTGAAGCTTGGTGGTGGTGGTTTGTAGGACTTGGCTCTCGGAGTAACAGTGCAAATGCCTCAAGTGTTTTTGGCTGGGTGGGGCTGCTCAGCATGTCAAATAACTGGAAGATGGGAGGTGGATGAACCATCGGCAGAGCCAGCTGGAATCCCTCACTTTCAGGACTCACTGCTGTGGTTTGCATCCTGTAGTCTTGATAGAAATGCTGCACTTTCTTCTTGGACTCAGGAACAGTGCTCTGGTGATTCAGATACCACCTTCGATATGTTTATATGTGTCTGCTTTTGGACCGAGTCTCGCTTAGCAAGCATCTCGGTGGGTTAGATGGGTCTGAGTGCTGACTAGTGCAAGGTCGTCGTACGGATGTAACTGCCCTTTGGAGTAGGGACCAGGCAGCCCAAACAGAGCTGTGGCAGCTCTGACTGGTACAAGCTACTGGCCAGGCTGCTGGAGTAAAAATGAAGGAGGGGGAAAGAGCAAGCTGTAGACTGTGGCAAAAAGGAGGAGTAAATGTGCCCTTTTCCCGAGGCCCTGAGGTATGGGGGGACTTGGGGGACAGCAGAGTCCGTGCAATGGAGCGAGGCACTTTGTCCTCGACAGCTCTCTGGTTAGCTTTGGAGTTAGTTCAACAACAGTGTGCTGAAAATGCAAACCAGATGCAAATGTAGTTATTTATGCAGCATCATAGGCTTGGAAACAGTACTTGACAAGAAATGTTGGGTTTTTAGAGCAAAGGGGTGAATTGCGCAACAGCAGAATCATGGAATGTGTGATGTTTTTAAACAAGCCATTGTGGAAACAAAATCTGAAACTTCTGTGGTGTCCTACACCAGAGGAGAGGTTCACGCAGGACCTGAAAACAAGCTCCGTGCCCTGGGAGCGTGTAAATACCATGTCACTTATGAACCAAGCAAACGCTTTGCTTTGTAGAGAGAAATGCGGCTGACTTAAGCTAGTTTACCTCTGCTACAAAATACTTTCAGTGCAGAGTCTCTCTGGAGGAATACATGCTCTTTTCCCCAGCTGCTCACTTAAAACCCTCTGGCACTCCTCTGGATTGCTCTGTTCTCAATGGCAGTGGGTTGATGATTATATAAATATTTTTGTGTGTAGTACAGTAGCTGGCTCAAAGGGATCAGCAAACTTGGAACAAGAGTTCATAACAAAATGTTTTCTGAAAAGCTGCCTGGATCTTGTAGTACTCTCATTGGCTCTGTTTTAGCTGGTGTGAAGGACAGAGGAAAAGATGTGGATAATGTGGAAGGTTCACCTTTTCAAGGAGACCCTTTCTCTTAAGTTTTATGCCAAGTGCTTGAGCCCTACAGCTTTCAGTCCTGTTTTGTTCAGCGTTTCCTTTGCTTCCTGCTGCTTGAAAAGCTGTTTATGCTAATGGTCCTGTGAAGATCTGAGGAGCTGGCTGTGCCTATGCTTGTGAGCCTGTGTGTAAGAGGGCGCTTGCATTTTCTGTCCTGTTAATGAGCGTGCGCAGTGCAGCGCTTGTTTGTGTTGTCAGCATGCCAGTTCTGGAGCGCTGTCGCCTGCCAAAGGCAAGCCCTCCATGTGTGGTTGTCTTCCTGCTGGGAGAAGACAGTCCTGTCCTTTTGAGGTGCCTGATGGATCTTTCCTTTCTCTAGACCACTGTGTGCTAATTTCATACTCTTCTGGGACCTCGTGCCCTTCAAGACCCATTGGCTAGAATCCCTCAGAAGGGAAGCTGCCACGATGGCATGTGTATTCTTGAATTTGCCAGGGTAGCAAATTGCTTTGCGAGGACTTTCAGCCCTGGGACTCTTGTCAGTGGGTGTTGGAATCCATGGGTCAATATTGGCTGGATCCTCCTTCTACCAGTGGGCAGGTCTGGCTTGCGACTTCCACTCCTGGTGCAATGGCGTTGGACATAGCCATGTGTCCAGCTGAAAAGAAGAGTCCAGCACCGAACAGTGTCGCAGAGAAACTCCAGAAGTCAAAACTGAGCTTGGGCTTTTGGTTGGTAAAGCCCAACCGCAGAAGAGGAAGAAGGCTACATGTAGAGCTTGTTCAGGATTGGGCAAGAGTGATATCTCGTTATGAATACTCAGCAAGCCATGTTTGTTGATGAGACAACTCCAGTGTGGTCAGGTGTGTGCCAAAACATAACTTGGTCCTACTTAGAAAGGTGCAAGATGTCACTTGCTGTGTGAAAGGGGAAAATTAGTTTATAATATCTTCTTTAAAATGTTGAACTTGGCAAATAAATATCGGTATTTTCAGGGGTGGTTTTTGTTAGGAATTGCATAAGAGGAATCCCAAGGAACTGACCTGGTAAAATGCTGATGGAAACCCCCGACTAGAAATCATTCTTCAAGCTGTGCATCCACATTCACTATTATGCTTAGATTTTGTCTTATAAGTACCATTTTACCCTAATATTTCAACTCCTGTTGCAGAATCCTCAACATTTCCCTTAGGCTGGCAGGTATTCTTACTACTTTTTGGCACCTCTGTGAATGGGAAAGAGCTGGAATCTGTTTATTCTGTTTAAGTTAGAAGATAAAATCATTTTATGAAACTGGGAATTGAAACTCTCTCTGTACTGCTACCAAGCTTGAAGCCCTTGTTGCTTGGAGAATTTAAAAAGATCTTTCTATTCTAGGAAGTGACTTTCTACATATTTGTGTGATAACAGCTGCTGTATAAATCTCATAAAGTGACAACATGCTCACACAACCTTATTTTACCCTCTTATGTGACCATCCTGCTTCCTAAGTGATGCAGTATGTGATCGTGTAATTAAAGACAGTATCATAATGCATATGCATAAAGGAGCAAAATTAAAGTTGCTTTGGCAACATACGTTCTGTTCTTCTTTAATTTTTGAATTCTCAATCCTAGGTCATGATTTTTATCATGTCTTACCATGTGCAATTTCCTAAGTGTTACGAGAGTGCTTTGTCGCATGCCAGGTGCAGGGAAGCGACCCAGAAAGGTTTGATGCTCCGGGCTTGTGTCGCTGCTCCAGACGGACACAGTAATTGCCTTGCTTCCCCCATCCCAGACTTCCTGCTCTCGGGAGCTTTGAACATGCCCCCGTCCTAGAGTTCATGAAGCTTACTTGACCTTTGGAACCTCCATCCCTAGTTTTCAGGCTGGAATGACCATCATCGAGTGCCATCCCTGAGACAGGAGCTTCTTGGCTGCCCTGAGCGGCACTTGCCAGGCTCTTGTCCTTCCGAGGGTGTTGTAAAAGGCCAAGGAGGGGTGTGCATGGAGCATCTGAACCCGCCTTTAGTGGACCTAATGGCAGGTATTCCTGCCCATGGCAGCGGGTTGGAACTAGATGGTCTTCAAGGTCCCTTCTAACCCATTCTGTGATTTAGTCCTCACGCGTTGTCCTCTGGCGTCTGTCCCTTTCCGCTTCCCCCCTGAGTCACCAGCACCTGTGCTGGAGCTGGGCTGGGCTGGTGTCTCAGCTGGCATTTATGGTACTGATTTCCAGAGCGTCTGTTGGCACAACAGGTAGGTGTGTATTTACAGAGGTTACGGGCCGTTGTGCCGTTTTCTCCAACAGGATCCCCACAGGTTCAGTTGCTGACTGCGAGCGTTTGTGCGAGCCGAGTCTTCTGTGGAGCCGCGGCAAAACGCTCCAGAGCTGACTGGAGCCCGAGCCTCTGCTCCTTGCCGGGGTGCTCGGGAGGCGCAGACCCTGCTCATTACGGGGTCGAGCACTTCCCTGAACCGCGGGGCTGTGGGAATAGGCAGGGGGAGGTGTGCCTCGCTGGGTGTCTTCCAGGGTAATGGCCGTGGATGTAATGCATCTGCTTGTATCTTTTCCCTGTCCTCGGCACCCTTTTTTTCATGGTGCCGTGTGGGTCATTAGCTGAGGGAACAGTTTCTCACTGTCTCTTTCTCCTTTTGTTTTCCTCCTTCCTCATTGCTTCCAGTCTTGGTTTACTGCCAAACAGCCTCTTGTGAAAGGGCCGCCTAATTAACCCTGTGCTAATTAACAATTTAAAATTACACAGCACGGCTGTTCATATTTAATTCTCGGGAAGCCTGGGCAACAGCAGGAACCCCCTCCTCCCTCCCGCTCCAGTCCCTGCCGCCCGCGCTGCTGCCGCGCATCCCAGGGGGGAGGAAGCAGACTGGTGTCGCGGGCCGGGGGCTGCCCCAGGAGCCCGCAGCGTGCCGAGGAGGGGATGGGGGTGTTGGTTGGGCACCAGCCGCTCCTTGGCAGGGCAGGCGTTGCTGGAAGATGGCACGTCCATCCCTGTGACCATGGGCTGGGGGCTATACGAAGGTGATGGGGGGAGACGTGGGGATTGACTCCGCTTGTGGCCGGAGCGTGGCTGCAGACCACCAGCGTGGTTAGTAGAAAGTCTCGGTGAAAGCGTGGGGCATGTGGCGTGGTGCTTTTGGTCGCATTGTGCGGTCCAGACGTAGCTCCGCTCTGGTCCACTGTCCTCCTGCCCTGTGGTGCCCACACTCCTCCAGCCAGCTCCCAGATCTGCTTGGGGAGGGGCTGCGAGATGCCGGGATGCTGCAGGGAAGGAGCAGGGACTTGGGTGGGCTGTGTGCCGGAGGCACAGTGAGCAGGCGGTGGGAGTAGCGGTGGGATGCGAGGCCAGAGAAGAAACCGGGAGAGCCCTTCCCTGCTGCCAGGGCGGTCGGTGGGAGCGCAGGGAGTCTCCGGCGCACAGGCTGTTCTCTCTGTAACTGGAGTTCATTGATTTTACGGGAAACCATGTTTACAGACAGAGTGCTGATCGACCTGACGAGTTGACTTCTGCCTCCTTAAGTAAGAACTACCTTTTCTTACTGACTGGCTGATAAACAGAGCAGAGGGCGGGGGTAGGGAGAGGACGGGAGGTGTGGAGCGGCTGTCGTTTGGTCTATCCTTGTCCTGTGCGGGTTGCTTAGAGGTGGTCTGGGGTGGAGGAAGATGCAGGGCCTGTAATAGCGAATGAATTGTACTCCTCCTGGAAGTCTTTGCTCTTTTCAGATTAAAGGAATGAGTATCTGTAGTTTCTGTGCAAATGGAAACACGTATTTCTGTGCCCCTTCTTCCCTCAGCATCAATTTCAGGCATAGCTCTGGTGACGAATTGAACGGGCAAGAAAAGCTTGGGTTTGCGTGGGGCTTGGCCTGTGTGCAGGACCTCTGGCAGGCCACGTTTCAGCTGTGGGTTTTTCCACCTGCCCTGTACGGGCTCCGCCACGTCGAGGAAAGGGAGAGGAGAGAAAATTCCTTCGGAGTCGCACCTCCTGAACTGGTTAACTTGGAGTGAGTGGGGGGAGAGATGTTAAAGCAACCCAAGACAGAAAAGCCCACCAATTAATTGGTAAGCGCTTGCAGGTTTGCCTGGCCTGGCCTGGCCGGGAGAAGAGATTGGCTTTCTTGTCAATAAACAAGTCCCCAGTGCAGCATCAAAGCCGCAGTCCTTTATCAATCGCGGCCTCCTCTTCCCGCATGTTCCTGTAACTTACCAAGCATTTATTACATTGATTTTACAATCAGGCTGTTAACCCTCCCGCCCCATCAGCCCTCCTAACCCTTTTGGCCCAACTGTCAGTCAGGCATCTTCCTGCCAATCAAGAGTTCTTGATAACGGAGATGCTCAGACTGGTGTTGTATCTCCTCTAGGCATGTTTCCTGGGGAGCTGGCTGTGCTGGCAAGCTGAATGCTTTTTGTCTAAAAGCATTTGCGGGGTGCTGTCGTTCCACATTGTATAGATATTCCCAAAACTCTTCTTGGCAGAAGTATGAGGCTTATGGGGTTTCTTATTTTGCTCTTTTTTCCACCCGATATGAATTTGTTCTCCTGTAGTTTGGATTGCAGTTGTCAACGCAGAAAGTAGCAGAGGGAGAGAGTATGTCATATTGTGGGGAGGTGAGTACGCAGCCTCGACACAGAAGGATCTGGGGTCAGTTTTGAGAAAATACATAGCTAAGGAGGAATGTTCAGTGGGAGAGCTGGTGCAAGTAAGAGCTGTTACAGTTGAAGTGTCATTTTAGCTAAGGTAAGCAGAACCGGCTGATTAAGACGACTGAGCCTTTTGGCAGCGGGATTACGGTACTCTTCTTTCTTACTCCACTCAGCGCACCAGGTTATTTTTATTGCAGATCAAATCACTATTTATTCCCAGTGCAAACCACAAAGACAGCTGTGTTATGGCTCAGGGTCCAAGGAAGGTGGGGATCGGAAGTGCTGTAAGGGAATATGGTGTGTGAAGGCTTTGAATCACTTGAGCCTCCGTGCCCTTCCGTAGGCATTCTCACCACCTTGCCTTGAGAAATGCTACTTTCTACCTTCAGGGGCAGTTATAAATGGTTTTTCTCAAGCATCACCAGAAGTAAAATAAGACAAAAACCTGCCCAGGTACCTTCCAACAAGTATGCCCAGGATCCCAGTCTGGTGATCAGCAGTGTGAGAGATCTGTGACTTGCTTTTGTCCTGTTTCACTTCTGCATCCCGCATCCCAGGAGCAGTGTTTGGGTTCAAGGGAGTGTTAGAGCTGATGCAGGGCAGAGGACAGGCAGAAGACATGCCGCCCTGCTCCCTCTAATTGCTGGAGTGCTTTCTGCTGCTAGCAGGGAAAGCTTTTTCTTTCCTGTGCAGTGGGACCCTTGCCAGGGTAGGGGAAAGGACATCAGAAGCCATGAAAAAACTACTAGGCAAAAACTCTTAGGGACTGTATTCCTAAAGACTGTGCAGGACTAACCTCCGAAAGGAACTGCGGTATTTGGAGGACAGGGAAGAGAGATCCTCTTCTTACCTAGAGGGATCCTATCTATTCTAACATGCTGTTACTAATGTTAGTGTATAATATCACAGAAATTATAAATTTCCATTGTTGTGGATGAAGAGGCACTCGGAAAAAGTGAAGGCATATAAACGTACGTGTGTCTGACGTGCATGTAAGTGCATGCATCTGTCATTACATATACATATTTACATGGGAAACAGTATGAAGGGAAAATCTGAATATGAAGGCAAATCAGAAAAAGTATGGATGGCTTCCTGCAGTAAGGGAAAATAAGCCGCTTTGTAATGAAACTAGGGAAAAAAAAGAGATAATGTTGAATGTTGCTCTGTTTTCTTTTGCTTGAACAAATTCAGGTACGTCATTCCACGCTGCTGTGGCACGTCATCTGCTTTGCAACTGATCGGGTCTTCTCTGGCAGATTTTCAGTTCTCTTTGTACTCTCTTTCCCCAGTTGCAGCAGTCCCGGTTGCGTGTCGGTGTGCCAGCGAGTCCCCGGGCGCTGGCACGGTTGCGTGCAGCGTGTGCCGGGCAGGGGCTGCGCGGGGGGAACGGGCTGCTGCTGTGTTGCATGCATGCTGCTCTGCAGGACCTCTTCCATGTCTCGCGGACTCAAATTGAGCTAGAGTACTGGAAGCGCTTCCAAACTACAATATTTAATGTTTAGATAGCAGTGTAGGTTGTCAAAACACTAATAGTCCCTGTTGAAAGAGACCAAGGGCAGCAGCGAATGTGAGTGGGGCCTTTGAAGGGAGAGACCTTAAACCCCCTAAGTGTCAGCTGGTACGTACACAAGCCTGCTGTGTGCGAATGGCTGGTGGGGGGGTCCTGGCTGACAGTCTGGTCTTCCCAGGGCTCCAGCACTGCGCACTGCTTGGAGTATCTCGTGAGCTGAAGCAGCAACTACTTGGAGAATGCTCAGGTAAGAACAGCTTTGAGAAAGCTGTGGTAAATGAGAGACGTTTAAAGAAAGACTTAAAATAATTAGTATAACTATTATTTAGAGTAAATCCCACTGTCTAAGAGGAACAGCATGTTGTTAAATTAAAATCTGCCCTGCCCCCCAAAATTTTACACTGAGCATCAGCAAAAACTCTCCCCAAGCACGTGTTCCGTTTTGGAATAGTCTGACAAGCAAAGTGGCACTTGTGTTTTGTTGGTGGAGGATAAAATACTGGGTGAAAACAACCCGGTGTGCCATTGATGCCAATGGATCTAAAGCATAAATCTTTCATTGTTTCTTGACTCACAGACTGTAAAAACATGGAGAGGTTGGCCTCCGCTTGTAGAGTTTTTCCTGAGGTAACAGTGCTCTAATTTCTGCTGGTGTTTCCTCCCATGTGGCTTTCTCAGGAGCTCTCTGTAGGAAGCAAACTACAGAAATGCCTCTTTGCAGACGGGATTCTTGGTGAGGTTGCAGCTGAACTGGCAGTCTCCAGCTGCTTCTGGTCTGCATGACAATGCTGTAGCTCCAGGGTAGCACTACCTCATCCCATAGGTCTGTAACCTCTAGGAAGGCAGGTCCCAATCCTGTTAGGGTCGCAGCGGGGAGGTGGTGGGAGCTGTGGATGTCAGCTGTGCCCAGCAATGGGAGTTGTCTAGGTCTCGTTGTATTTGGTGGAATAGAAATAGTGGGAAGGGTGTCCTTTGTCCCCTGGGACCTGCATCAGCCATTTGCCTCTGGGGATAATAGGAAGCCGTCTCTGTACAGAGCCTGTGTCCTGCAGGATCTCTGGGGGCTTCCTGGAGCGTGGTGGGCTGACCGCTTTCTGATCCCCAGGATGGACCCTTGTTAGATCTGGAATTTCCTGTTTGGTTTCTCTCCTGACATCTCTCCGTTTAAACTCTGGCCAGAACACAGCAATTAAATCTCCTGTACATACCAAACACTCTTACTCCAAAATCTCTGTGAGTTGCTCTGGGTCTCAGGGTCTGTTGTGGAGGTGCACGTGTGGTAGCTGACCGCTTTCTGATCCCCAGGATGGACCCTTGTTAGATCTGGAATTTCCTGTTTGGTTTCTCTCCTGACATCTCTCCGTTTAAACTCTGGCCAGAACACAGCAATTAAATCTCCTGTACATACCAAACACTCTTACTCCAAAATCTCTGTGAGTTGCTCTGGGTCTCAGGGTCTGTTGTGGAGGTGCACGTGTGGTAGCTTCTGGGCTCCTTTTTTTTTTAACAGAGGGGAGTCACCCGAAAACAACAGCATCTGGCGTAGGGAGCCACAGAGGATGGTTTTTACAAAATCTCAAAGCCCCAGCCCCTGGTCTGTTGTAGCGTCTTAACTCTCTTTCTGTCAAAAGCTTTTTCTCTTATGTTTTTGTTGGGTGTTTTGTTTTCTGAAGATTTAAGGCTTTGGGGGCAGCTGTGCAGCATTCCTGTCCCTTCAGGGAAAAGGTGGCGAGGAGGTTTTACACCACCTTCCAGGTCCCTTCAGTTTGCTCGCTGCGTTCGTGCTTCCATCGTATTTCCATCGCTCGTTTCCAGTGGTGCGTCCCCAAGGCCAGGCTGCCTCGCAGCCTCCTGTTTGGTCCCGGAGAGCAGTGTCAGCAGCCTTTGTGGTGGGTGCTCTTTACAGGGGCTGTCTCTGCTCCCTGACTCA
>NW_010272961.1:822-1032 GCF_000690775.1 Eurypyga helias | reverse complement strand
CCGTAACAACGTGCCCACGGATCCCTGACGCCAGGCTGCAGCGTGGTACAAACCCGCATCGCTCCTCCCCTCCCGGTTATGGAGCCGGCCTCACCCCGAGGGTGCGACCGCTCCGGTCGGAGACACCCACCCGCCGCCGGAAGGTGCAGCAGAAGCATCGTCCCGCAGCTGAGAGCAGGAAAACGGCCCTGACGCCCCCAGACCAGGCAG
>NW_010272961.1:372-761 GCF_000690775.1 Eurypyga helias | reverse complement strand
ACCCGCTTTGTTCGGCTGCGTTTCGCGCTTCCCATTCCCAACAGGAAGTCGCCATTTCCCCCACGCTCTCCCAAGCCCTATTTAGATCTGGCAACACCCCCCCAGCCTGCCTCCAGTGCATCCCAACCCTCCAGCCTGCCACTGGAATTCCAAAGTAACATGACATATGGCTGCAGCGGCCCTGTGCCAGGCCAAACGCCAGTTCCTGCCGGCGTGAGCCCGCTGCTCGGACAGAGCGCCGTGCGGAGACGGTTAACGGCACCGTGAAACCCGCTTCCTGCGGCAGGAGCGTGCATTTTCCGGGTCGCTGGTCAGAGCGAGAGCCCCTGCAGCTCCCGGCGCGTCCGGCTGGAGGCTTTTCCGCACGGAAGATCCTTTGCGGACACGAG
>NW_010272961.1:0-257 GCF_000690775.1 Eurypyga helias | reverse complement strand
CCACGCGGCGCTATCCACACGCGCACCGCGGAAATTGGGAAAAACACCACCTCGTGCTATGCCCAAGCAAAGGAAGAGAGACCCACAGCTTTCCGCTTCTCCCTTCTGCTTGGCTTCGCTCCAATTCCCGCTTTTCCCGGAGAAATCACTGTGCCTTTTCCCCTCTGGCTCCCCCGCAATTGCCCCGAGGAGCCGCCACACGTTGGCAGCCCTTGGCACGGGAGCACCGCTGCCCTTGGCACGGCACAGCCCCCAGC
>NW_010272960.1:10300-10549 GCF_000690775.1 Eurypyga helias | reverse complement strand
GGGGGGGATTGGGAGGGGGTGTTTTAATTTTATACTGTCCATGTTTCCATATTGTGTCCTGAACTAAATATAATCTAAGTTTTAGAGTTGCTGAACATGATTCAGTGATCCAAGATGGAAAGGAGATAAGCAACAGAATCTGCTGCAAGATATAAATAATACCTTTATGAGAAGAAAATCCAGACAAATAGGGGCACCATCTGTTCTCTTACTGTTGTTCTTACATTCATCACTAAACAAATTATGGCT
>NW_010272960.1:5261-10269 GCF_000690775.1 Eurypyga helias | reverse complement strand
CTACTAAAGTACAGATGCACCAATCACATCATGAAGAAAATGGAAAAACCTTTGACACAAACCAGAATGTTTCTCTGTGCCCAGTCCCTCCTTTTTCTACTCTACCTGTCTTCCTACAAATCCTCTAGAAACACATAAATACACCCATCACATTTAAGAATGCTCTAACATTAATTATGAACTTCTATGACAAAAAGTGAATTTAGGTTATGGTGGTAAAACTCAGGCTACAATTTAATGAAAATATAACCATTTGTTGAAACTTAGATAACAAGAAATTGAAAAGTTTCCTGCAGAAGTAGACTTCTGAGATAGTTACAATAGACAAACAGACATTCAGAAACTTCAGAGTTGTCTCCTGCCTTTACCACCTACCTAAATTACTCTTTCTTTTGCATTAATTCATATCATAAGCAACTATATTGTACCAACTCCTAGGATCACATCCATCATAAGGCATTCAGTCCTTTTAGGAGTGTTAGGGGGCCCAACTGTGACTTCCATCTTTGAATCTTCCTTTTTTTCTATCCAGAGATGACTTAATTGGTGCTCTATGATCAACAGAATTTTATGACAGCCAACCACAGTGTTCTTTTAAAGGAATACCAAATAGGTAACTTCTTAGATGTTAAATTTTGTATTACTAAGCTAAATCCAGATCCTGCATGCATCCCTAATTAGAATGATTTCTGATCACAATCTGCCACCAAACTTTATTTTCTATGACTGTTTCTGCTCTTATTCTAAGGCATTTTGTTGTACACCTCATGAGAAATAACAGCAAGATCTATATGTCACTTGCCAAAGAAAAACTCTTGAAGACCTTTTTGTAAGGCAGTGTCTTGCTAACACAGACATCTGTGCTAATCAGTGCCGAACTTTAGAAGAACGGATTTGTTTTGTTTAATACAAACCCCCATGGTTTGGGAAGGCTTAGCTTTACAGACCTAGTTTGCACACCCTTTGTTTCTTTGAAGTAATCTGTAAGACTGCCCATTGATGTCTTGCTTTTTGTTATGATCACTGAAAGATTTCCAGAGTGCATTGCAAATCATATTGCTGACTGATTTCTGCATAAAACAAAACTGCAGTGAGTTTATCTGTGAAAAAGAGAATAGGTGATAAAGAGAATATTATGTTGCATTAGATGGCAAGAAGATATGTCAACTTCAAAGATAACCAAGATCATTATGTGAGCTTCTTTTGTTAAATAAATGATGTTTAGAAGAACAGACATGGGAAGCAGAATTTAAAAGTAGGTACTATAAAAACACAGTAATTTGTTACCAAAAAAAAAAAAAAATCTGTATTATTTATTTCTTTAAAAAAATCAAACTGGGTAAATGTGATATTTTGGAAAAATAAATTGCACCTTCTAAATCGAAGCGCTATGTGCAGATTAATGGTCTTAGCCACAGCTTCTTTGATCTACCTTTATTCTCAGCCAGCAGCATCTTTGCCTTTTTTTTCCTTCAGAAGCTATAAATTTCAACTAAACCAACCAGCTATACTGCTGTATAGATTTTTTTTTTTTTTTTTTTTTTAAGAATAGGAAAAATTACTTAGACAGGTGTTTGCAAAATAGCATACAGTTTAAAGTTAATTTATTGACAGTTTCCTCTCCTTCATTGCGCTGGAAATGAAGGAACTAAGGAAAGCAAAATGACAGTATTTACATGTACAGCTGGAAGGCGCAGGTGACAACCACCATAGCAGAAGACAACTGGTGGGGCATCAGACTTCGAGAGGTACAATTGTTTAAGCACACAATGAACAAGTACTTCAGTAAGTAAACTTGAAGCATTGCACGAGATTCATGGAGCTCGAAACAATTTTTATTGTTCTATTTTAGAGGTCTGTGAATATTCTAAGAGACTTTTAAAAGTGTGACATTACTATCCAGCCTTCTGCTCCCCATTCTGCCTTTTCATGAAAAGTTACTTATTTTACATTCAATGGTAAAAGTATTTCTTGTGGTTCCCTAATTTCATTTTTGCTGTGCCAACACTTACAGAGACAGAAGGAGAAGAATGGTCTGAATTAATTTTTTTTTTTTTTTTTTTTTTTTGTTGTATTGCACCAACAGCACATAGTAGTGTTCACATATAAAGCAAGCCATAGGCAAGAGTGGTAGGAATGGTAAGCAGGGATACCAGCAAGTGTGTCAGGTGAAGATCACGGCATGTTGACCTATGTGATCAGTAGAAATCAGCACAACACATCTTTTGGCTGGTTCCACAAAAGGCCCAGAAGGTAGCACACATGGCTTTAAAAAAAGGCACACAAAAGAACACCCTACTCTTGTTAAAATCAGTATAAGAAAGGCCTGTCTCACCTGTGTAGTGAGAGTCATCTGCAAATTTCATAATTAATCCTAATTTAGTTTCAGTGAGAAGGTAACTATAAAAGCTTCTGGTTTAAGTGAGAATCACACAATAAAATATCAAAAAACAGTAGGGACTATGCATGTTATGTAGAAGCTTATAGAAACACACTTTGAACAGGAGGGAGTATATCCTTTGATACATCAGTTCAGCTACTGGTCATTAAGAATTGCACCACACTGTTCTGTCTGTGTATGACCTCAGATGTTATTCTAATAATTGCACAGTGCAGATGTGGTGCGTTCTACAGAACCCCTTGGAGCGAGCCGTGGCACCTGTCCCTCTTCATGGCTTCCTGATATCTGATGCTAGCAATCTCTCATGTACTTCATGAAATGAAGGCCTGGACACTAAGCAGGTTGACTGGTTGAAATAGCATGTCTCAATAATATTTGAACACAGAATGTTGGGGTATAAACCATATTCAGGAAAGAGAATTTCTGGCAATGGAATCAGAAGTCAGAAGAAAATATACCACTCCGTCTATTAAAGTATCATGTTAGATCTACAGTAGAACACACAAGTCATGACAATCAAGCTTGTTTTCCAAAGATAATATATTCAAAAGTATTTTTTTGTTCAGTTTGATCCAACTCGGTTCCAATGGAAATGGCAACTGGGTCCTTTACATCTTCCAGTTTTCCTATGGGCCAAGACTTCTCCTTTTTTTCTGGGTGAAGTGTCCCAGATATCCACAGTATGTCCAAATTCACTTTTCTGGGAATGACTGGTTAAATACATGATTGTTGGGAAGCCTCTAAATATGATAATTATTTTACTATATGTTTTGATATATTTCTTCTGTTTGGAATTAAACCAAAATATTGTTTGCAGTCAAGGAACGCTCACTAGTGAATCACTTTACAATTACAAAGTACATTATTATCACTACTTTGGTCATACCGTTACCGAGAAAGACAGAGCACAAGGCCTGTAGTCCTTGAAGTCACCACTTTCAATTAATTTTGAACACTGTTTTTTTCCTATTGATAAATTCTTAAACAATTGAGGACAACCTGATGACAGCAGCAAGCTTGGAACTTCTGTGGATGATATATGAGAAATGCAGAATCCCTTTCTTACCCATCAAGACAAGCTCTGACTGTGCTGATAACACTTGTCACGGCACAATGCTGCTTCACCAACACTAATTAGCTTGGACAGAGACTGACGAGGTTTTCCAGTTCTAGAGGTAATGCAGTCAGTGGTATCCCTGTACTTCATACAAAAACAATAACTCAGAGCTTTGACCTCTATAGAGACACTGATTTTTGTCTTAACTGGAACAAAGCAGCTGCCACAAAAACTGAGGGCAGTTCAAAATAGAAAAATGAAGAAAATTCCCATTGTGGACGGAAAATTCTAAATGCTACTCAACATGTCAGAAAGAGAGGAAAAAAAAAAATCAGCTAAGAAGATTTATTCATGCTAGGCACAACTTATTAATTACAGTTCCAAGCTGAGAGTCTTACCTGTGGGAATTTTAATGATTCCTTAGAACTGGCATCAAGGAGAGGCAAACAAAAGTTGTTGGGAATTTGTAAGACAGTAGCTTGTTTTAAGAATATATTCCCATTTTTCAAATCTATTCAGGTTGTACATAGTGAAATCAGATGCAAGTATATTTCGTAAGAGTACAAAGATTTTCTGAAAAATTTAAAGATTCAGGTCAAAGACTGAACATAAGGAAGGTTACTATATCCACAAGGTTCTTTTAACAAAGCTTATTAACTTATAGCAAGGCTATACATATACTTTACATATGTATATATTATATGCACACTGCTGTACATACAAACGCACAGGTAAAATATAGAAATATTAAATAATGGATAAAAACACAACCTGGGTACTTAGACATTTGATCTTCATTCAGGGTAAGAGAAAGCTGGTTGTATGCATTCCTTTCTAAAAGAAAATACAGAATTGCTGTTTCAAAGTTCAACAGTGATCAGGACTCAAGGATTCTAAAGACAGAGCTGTGCACAGTACAGTATGGCAAAAGGGAAGGAAGGAATACAATTCACTTAACCACACTAACAACATTTTTTTCTGCCTAGCCTTGTATGACCTAGAAGGATGACAGTCTCCTCAATTAGTTTTGTCCTTCTATTACATTTCTTTCCTTGACAGAAGGTCCTGAGCTATCATTCCAGATGATTGACTGCTTGATGTTCTGCATCAGAACCTGTAGAAGCCATCAGCATTACGAAGGCCCTCAAATAGCTTTGGACAATCAATGTAAAACATGACCAAATATTAACTACTACACTTAGCCTGACTAAAGCATACAAATTCCTGGGGGGGGTGGGGAGGAGGGGAGAAGATTGTATTTTACTACTAGTATTGATGTGTTGGTTTAGAGCTCTCAAAGGCTAATGCTGTCATTTTAAAAACAGATTGTGTTCTTGTACACAGTATCAGATCATTTTAAATTTCCCCACTTTATCTTTTTGGAAAATAGAATCACCTAAAATATAGGCCTAAAAATGTGCCCCCATTCATTTCAAAATTATTTTTAAAAGCATCTTCAAAAGGAGGTTATAACACACCAGATTTCATATTAGAACAAAACCAAACCCCAGAAGCACAACAAAGATCAAAACAGGAATACAACAACCTGT
>NW_010272960.1:648-5242 GCF_000690775.1 Eurypyga helias | reverse complement strand
TCAGCAGAGCAAAGCTTAATCTAAAGAAATATATGTTTACACTGACAGTGTCTTTCCTCCCTTTCTATTTTTCCTCCTTGCTTCTATTTTTCTATTATTTTAGAAAATATATCTTTCCCAGTCTTGTCACAAAAATCATTCAAATATCAAAGATATATGTCTATGACAGTATATTGTGGTCTAGTCATATTCGGTACATATCCATATGACAGCTTGTTTGTGTTTCATCATTATTAAAAATGTAACAAAACTTGTAAATAGGTTTTTAATTAGAAGGATGGTTTGTTGCTAAAATTAAGTATAACATTTCCTTGTATTTGATAGTCAAACATCTTTAAAATTTAGCACCATTGTGCGCTGAGGTTGGCAAGTGGAAAAGGGGGATCACCTCTTCTCACCTTTGTACTAATTATCTTCTGTTTAATGCCATCTAGTCTCAGGAGGGTTTTGAATTGTTTCCTATTTTATTTGGAGATGGGTAGAGGTAATCAGTAGTAAAATTTTGGCTGATAATCTTTTTTTTCTGTATTTGCTAAAAATTCCAGAGAAAATACATACAAAAAAGTATTATTTAAAAACAGGTAATTTCTGTTAAGTAGTAATATCCTGAGTACCTGTTCCAAATTATTCAGAACTTGATATCTGCTGGACATGTCTGTATTTAACCAAAGGCAAAGGGGACAGTCTGAATGCAGACCTCTGACAGAATGCAACAGGCTGCATGGCAGAAGGATTTTTGTTGTCTGATGCAAGATTATGTCAGAGCAAGTTGTGTGAATTTTTCTTGAATTGCAGAATACAGCGAAAGACAAAGCAGCTGGAACAACTCTGTATGCCGGCATACTCCTAAATACCACTCACTGCAGCAAGCCAAATTCACTCTGGCTTGCTACTCTTGAACAATTCAAGTAACTGTAATATTGAAAAATCCACAATATGTAACGAAAGCAAGAGAACTACATTTGAAACATTTATCTACACGCACCAGGGATTTAACAAAGTTGAAATGCACTGATCATTTGTAAAGAGTATTTCTGTTTGTGAAATATTCACAGAAAATTACTCATCCTTACACAAAGTTATTCAACAAAATTATGTTAGGCTTATTCTGTTTGGTGGGCTTGACTGAGTAGATAATGCAGGTTGTAAAAGAATTCCTTGCTTGTCCTCAGACTCCCCATGTTGAAAAAAAGCCATGAGGAGCTTAAAGCATTTAAAGTGTGACTTAGTTTGCTGTTAGTTATTTTAATTTTAATCCTTAAAACCATGATCAGTAGCACATTAGCTCTCTAGTCATCTCAAGTTCATAAGTCATTTTCATAGGAAACTACAGTTCTGCTCCCACAAATACCTAAAAATATCTCAGTCTTGTAAGCACTTAGCTTCCCAAATCCAAGGCATTTCAAGGTACAGTCAGCTTGGCATTGTTGTCCCTAGCCCAGTGATGGGCCAAAGGGCAGTGTTTGTACCACTGTTACATTTTTTGGGGTCACACTGCTGAAAACAGTGACTTTCTTCCAGTTGAGATGGAGTTTGAACTGAATCTCAGTTCTCACCTCTGCCTGGGAGAAGTCCAACTTCCATCTTTTCAATAAAAAAAAATGGAAGTGTGAAAGGTTTGCTCATTATACCTGCTTTCACACACACACACTTTCATCCTGAGTTGAAAACCACTTTTGCATCCAAAGAAAAGCAAACAAAACACTGTTGCCATAAATAATGTGTATAGCATTTGCAGAGACAATAAAGGTAGCTGATGAGTGTTCTTATCTCAGGCTGAAGAGGAAAGCAGAAAGGGAATAGACTGTGTTAAGGAATAGTCTAAGATGCTCTGTTCCACACATAACTTCGAAGATATTGAAAAAATTCAAGCACAAATTCATAGTATCCTGCACACGTTTCAAGAGAAGGATAAGGGGATAAATTTGGTGTGCAGGCAGAAATTAGAAACACACCCTTATGAACAACCCATGAGACTACTGAAATACAGAAATCCATTAACTGTGGTAGACTATTAAGTCTTGCCCTTGAAAATTCATAGACCACTTGTGTAAGGAGTCATAAATTTATTAAAAATCAGTTCACAGTCTAGTAGCTAAGAGAAATCATTAGGTAAACTGAGTTTTTATGCTTTTCAAAAGCCAAAGAAAATCACTTCTCATAAACAATTCAGGAAGAACAGAATATTTATTTGTTGCCTCAAGTTACCAACAAACAAAAACACACTCTGACTTTTTTAACACATCTCTCAATTCCAGTGTTTGCCTTAAGAAAACAACAGATAAAATGCATGTATATTTTTCAGCAGCTGAATCATGTTATCATTTTTATAAGTTCACATACTGAACACAGGAAATTGAAAACCCTGTGGCGGAAAAATACTGTTGCCAATGTGTTGATTCTTATGTAGTTTTTGTTTCTCTCCTTTCCCCTTCCCCCCCCACCCCACGCCCCCTTCTGAATTGATTTGACTTCCTCCTAATACTTTATTCTTGAAAATACAGTATTTTTCTTTAGAGTTCTTTTTGCATTGCTTGAAATTTTATAAACCATACTTAGATTTGCTTCATCTGATGTTCAAATTCAAATAGAGAAAACATAAGGCTCTGAGCCATACAATATGTCTGATCCAAAATATCTGAATTTATAAAATTAGATTAGATTTAGGATTATATTATTCTTCAAAGTTCAAAAGCCAAGGAATATTTGAGTCTTTTTTGATTCATCCTTATTGTTTCACTGGGGTTTTTTTCCTTCACTACTTCATAAATTACTCTTTGCTGTGATAGGATTTCAATTTTCCACAAAATGGGTTTGCTGAGGACTGTTTACATTTATCAGATCTATTCACTGCTTATAAATGAGTGTATTTCACTTAGAATCAAGGAAGAACCATGGATTTTCCCAAAATGGTAATGGCTGTTTGGATATTTTTGTTAGTCATATTTCAGTTATATTTTTTGAACTAACAAAGATAAACTCATGAACTCTAATGTATTTGAACAAGTATTAGTTACCAAAGGCATAAGAACACACAGTTTGTAAAGCAAAGCAGATTAGACAAATAAACATCAATAATTTAACACCTTTAACTTTCAATGGAGTGCTTGCTTTTCCCTTCACTTCTATAAAATGTAAAATAATGTATTTGTAGAATGGGATACAATATTTTCATCTTGGGAATATGCCTGGGGAGTAATGCTCTGATATTATTTTCCAATACCTAAAGAGACTGTAAGCAATTGAGTACATCCTATATCCCTTTCAAACAATAATGAAAACTTACTAAACAGAATCAAATGTCCATTTCTTGCCCCTCTCTGTAGTTCTGTGCAAGGAGTTTGAACAAACAAAAAGGTTATTAGTAATGGATGATATCAACTTATGATCAATACTCATGTAAAATTTAGCATCTGATTTAAAACAGTTTGACACAATGCAAAAAAGGTGAATAATACATGAAGTTCATTCTCCATGAGTGCTACTTTACATCATTTAAGGTGTAAAAGGTGTTCATTTAAAACATAACCCACAAATATTGCAAAATATTTTAGCCTTAAGGAGTTCACATAAAGTTAGAAACCAGCTACCCCAGAAGCACAGTTAAAAGGAATAATTAGAATCTCGCACCATACCACTTTCCGGAAGGAAAACTGTTTATGTTCTTCAAAGATAAACCTTTGACAGGAGTGGTTTTAAATATATAGCATGTGGACAAGGAGTACCTCGCACAGTAAGCACGTTATCCTGCAAGTTCTGAAATTATTAATGAGCTGCAGGACTCAGTCTTTTATTGAATTAATTATAATTAATCAAATTTGCCTGACTCCAGCAAAAGGCTGGGTACAGTTGTTTATCACTTTGAGGTGCTGATTATTGCATTTGCTAGTTCTTTAGGATATTCATCTTACCCAATTTAAGTCAACCAATCATTAAATGTCTATTTTTAGGTATTTTCTGTAGTTACTGAAGAGCCATGAATATCTCTAGAAGTTACTTTTCCCTTTGCATTAGGTTTTTAATTTAGGATCCTCCAGTATAACTTCTCTTCTGGATGTTCTTCATATGTCTGTATTATGAGCTTAGACAACTGTCTCAAACTAAAGTTTAGATGGTTTGTATTGGGTGAGATAATACAACTCCTGGAGAATGTTGGAGAGCTGCTGTGGAACAAACTGGATTTTTAGAGTTATTTTAAACACAAGATTTTGTAACACTTGACTGTTAAAAATAAACTGCATTCTGTATAAATCCCACTACATTCATACAATGTTAATTGTATAATTCCAGTCATTTTTTTCACTTTTCACAGTCTTTTATAAATATTAATCATTTGAAACACATGGGAAGTAAAAATACAACAAATGATACAATCAAAAGGGGACCTAGTCTGAAGTTTGAGATAGCTACTCAAGCAGGCACAGAAACTGTGTGTCAGAAAATATATACTGTAAGTGGTTTTCAGGTTAGACAGAATAAGTCCATTTTATCCTTCCAATATAATGCTATTTCTTCCAACAATGATAGCTGTGGCAATTTTTCCTTCCATTCTGTTATTGAAGGAGGATTAAGATATTTCTAATGTCATAAAAGT
>NW_010272960.1:0-635 GCF_000690775.1 Eurypyga helias | reverse complement strand
GTGATGGTTATTAAAAACGTGCTCTAAAATTAGATGATTCAAAGGTGTCAAGATTCATGCCTAACAGACAAGTTTAGAAGGTAATGATTGGGGGACACAGAGCTACTACTGGTCTAGACATCTCTTCAAATGGAAGCAATTTTCTCTGAGGACCGGGGGGGGGCTGGGGAGGGGGTGGAAATCATGGAACAAAAATACCAAAGAATATTGACTTTGAGCTCTCTGTTAGGTTTGGTTGATAGGATGAACATAGTCTAGGCAAAGTTTAACAATATTTTACAGTCCATGTTATTCAGCATAAGAAAGATCATGAAGAGGAGAGTGGTTACCTCATGATTTTACCAAATTTTGCAGTTGTAATCAAAGACACTGTTTACTTTTTTTGTATCTAAATGGAGTGGGTTATGCTGGAGATCTATACATCTAAAACTTACAACACTGCATTATAAACAGGCAGCTACCAGATTTCAAACAATATATAGAAAGAAAGTACTGAAGAGCTTTACTCCACAGGTACTTTGGGCCAAAGATAGAGTAAATGTAACTTTGAGACGTTACTTCCATTTCTTTCCAAAAAAGTTAATTCTATTCTAGAGCTTTGAAACACATTATATATACATATATATAAAATGTAC
>NW_010272959.1:0-2919 GCF_000690775.1 Eurypyga helias | reverse complement strand
CATATTTAAGAAAGGGCAGAAAACATTGGACAGCGAGAGGAGGAGGGAACATACAATGAGAAACAGCAGAGGCAACACCAAGGTCAGAGAAAGGAGGAGGAGATGATCCATGGTGCTGGTGCAGATATACCCTCCAGCCTATGGAGGATCCATGCCAGAGCAGGTGGTTATTCCTAAAGAACCTGCTGCCTGTGGGGAGCCCACAACAGACCAGAGGAAAAGTGTGAAAAAGAAGAAGCAGCAGAGATAAACCATTATGTACTGACTGTAACCCCCCACACCCATGCCCCTTGTGCAGCTCAGGAGCGGGTGGGGTGGCGAATCTGGAGTGGAGTTGGGCATGGAAAAAGTGGGGAGGAAAGTTGTTGGTTTAATGTTTGTCTTTTTGTTTCTCACTACCTGACTTAGTTGGCAATAAGTTAATTTTCCCCAAGTCAAGTCTGTTTTGCTTGTGACCATAATTGGTAAGCAATCTCCCTGTTTTTATCTTGAACCATGAGCTTTCATGTCCCTGTTCTGCTGAGAAGGGAAAGTGAGCAAGCAGCTGGGTGGGAGTTTGGCAGTTAGTCAAGGCTAACCCACCACATTTGGTCAGTGTTAATAATGTACTAGGACTCTTCCACTCTGAAACCTTGACATATGTCTTATGAGGAGCGACTGAGGGAACTGGGCTTGTTTAGCCTTGAGAAGAGGAGGCTGAGAGGAGACCTGATCACTGCCTACAACTACCTGAAAGGAGGTTGTGGAGAAGTGGGTGTTGGTCTCTTCTCCCTAATGACAGATGATCGGACGAGGGGGAATGGACTCAAGCTGCGCCAGGGGAGGTTTAGATTGGATGTAAGGAAGAAGTTCTTCACCGAGAGGGTTATCACACACTGGAACAGGCTGCCCAGGGAGGTGGTGGAGTCACCGTCCCTGGATGTGTTTAAGAGACGGGTGGATGAGGTGCTGAGAGATATGGTTTAGTGGTGGACAGATACGGTTGGACTGGATGATCTCTAAGGTCTTTTCCAACCTAGTGATTCTATGATTCTATATAAAATAGTGTAGATTTCAATTATTTCACCATTCATTTCCATAATCTTTTAGAAGTTTAGTATTTACCCAAAATATATGCATAAGTATACAAGAGCCTGAAGCTAATCTACATAAGCATGTCTTTAAGGTGAATTATAGTTACTAATTTATTCCAGAACTTCTTTTACCTTAGCAGTACATCTGAGTTGATATGTAATATGTGGGTGATTTTTTTTTTTTTTTTTTTTTTACAGATACCAAAGATGATGAGTAGAAAGATTAAGCTTTGGGATATTAATGTCCATATAACTTGTCATTTATGCAATGGATACCTGATTGATGCCACCACTGTAACAGAATGCTTACATACTTGTAAGTAGCAATATAATGTTAGAAGCTAAAATTGGTTTTTTCCTTACTTGATGTGCTAGATGTTTTAACAGTTTTAGTTGAAGTTTAAAGTTCTGTGTATCAGCCAGAATAATGCAAGCTTTGCTATGCACTTATAATTTTTCAACAAAAATATATTGTTTTGTGACGCAAATAAGAAGAACAAACTTCAAACCTTATATAGTAAATGATAATGTATACATTTAGGAATGTAGTTTTTGCACTGATTAAAAGAAATGTGGCATGTGTTACAGAGTTTATATGATGTTTCAGATTGCCAGAGTTAATTTTTTCCACTACATTTGATTTTTAGATGCTGTTCATCAGCTTTAATGTATTTGCTTTTCTTGTTTTTGTTTCCGTTCCTTTTTTAGCTCATTCTTGAGTCCCTTCTCCATGTACTCCAAATCTCAAGTTCCTTGTGTTCTGCTTGTAGTAAAGCATTTAAAGCCCTAATCTAAGCTTTTGCTTGGTTTTCTCCCAAATTCTGTAATGCTACCGTTAACTATAAAAATTAGTCTTGCTAGAGGGTCACTTTTTCATGGTTCTAAAATGTATTTATTTGTTCAACTTAATGAAGTTCACATGGTGCCACTCCACAAGCCTGTCAAGGTCCTTCTGGATGACATCCCTTCCCTCTGGCAAATCAACTGCTCCACTCAGCTTGGTGTTGTCTGCAAACTTGCTGAGGGTGCACTCAATCCCACTGTCTACATCATTGATAAAGATATTTAATAGTATTGGTCCCAGTACGGACCCTTGAGGGACACCACTCATTAATAGTTTCCACCTGGGCATTGAGCTGTTGACTGTAACTCTTTGGACGCAGCCATCCAGCCAATTCCTTACTCACCTAACAGTTCATCCATCAAACCCATCTCTCCAATTTTGAGAATGTTGTGGAGGACACTGTCAAAGGCCTTACAGAAGTCCAGTTAGATGATGTTTGTAGCTTTTCCCTTGTCCGCTGATGCAATCCCTCCATCGTAGAAGACCACGAAATTAGTCAGGCAAAATCTGCCCTCAGTGAAGCCATGTTGGCTGTCTCTAATCACCTTCCTGCCTTCCGTTTGCCTTGACATATTTTCCAGGAGGATCTGTTACATGATCTTACTAGGCCTACCAACCAGTCAGCCTCACTCCTATGCCTAATAAGATCATGTAAAAGAACCTCCTGGAAAGTATGTCAAGGCATAAGGAAGGCAGGGAGGCGATTAGAGACAGCCAACATGGCTGAGATTACCATTGAAAACTGAGGCAAAAAAATTGTTGAGTACTTCAGTTGTCTTCATGTTGGTTGTCATTAGTTCCCATGTCTTATTTATCAGGGGGGTACATTTTCTTTCATCTTCCTTTTCTGGCCAACTTACCTATAGAAGCCCTCTTTATTATTCTTCACATCCCTTGCCAAATTCAGCTCCAGCTGTGCCTTAGCTTTCCTGGTCCCATTTCTACACATTCAGGCAGTGTCCCTGTATTCTTCCCCAGATGCATGTCCCTGGTTCCACTGCC
>NW_010272958.1:19520-47953 GCF_000690775.1 Eurypyga helias | reverse complement strand
CCACCACCCCACCCCCCTTTTTGCTCTGAGGGGGGAGGTTGTATTGACACCGCTGGCTCACACGCCGTTTCACCCCCTTTCCCAGGGGGGCTCACACACAATCCGCCTGCGTCTCACGGCACTGTAAGCCCTCGGCGGGGCTCAGGGAGCCCCAGGACATTCCTCACCCCGGGTTTGGACTCACAAACCCCCTCCCAGCAAACGCCGGTCAGTCAAACAGGCCTCTCGGGCCGGCAGCCGTAGCCCTGCCGCGGGCCCGAGCTCAGCGCCGCCGGGAAGGGGCGCGTGAAGCCGACGCTCCATCCCCAGCACACCTCACTGGGAACCTGCCTACAAGGAGGGTGCCCTTGGAAACATCCAGGGACCTGCACAGGGTCCACGCAATGCACTTCTTAAGCCATCCGCATTTATCCCGACGCGCCTCACGTTTCGGCAGGCGGGAGACATTGCATGTGTTGTGCAAGACCTAAGTTATCGGCGTACCCTCCCACGCCAGGTTGTCAGGTAACCCAGCTGAGAAATAGAAATAATTGGGACTGTGGCGGGTTAAGTTTTATTTCCTTGCATCTCTTAAGTCTGATTATGGACATGAATGTACAATTTTCCCAGCCATTATCGGTCAGCCAGGTCAGGTGGCATTGCATTTCCATTCCGTGTCAGTGCTCAGGTTGAGCAAGAAGAATGAAATGTGGCTATTTAAGCTGAGAGGCCCCGAGGGGGGAAATAATGAGAGTCCAGGAGCTACAGAGGTCTCCTATGAGGGTTCAAGGACCAGCTCCCAGTTGGAGAAATTAGAAGCCGAAGTCAGAACTTGAACATAAGTTTATCAGGCTTTTTCTTCCCCCCATTCTCCTCTAATTTCTTCCCTGCCTGCCTCCCGCAGCCATTCGCTGAAGACCTGCAGGAGGAGAGGCTCCATCACGCCACGGAAGAGGTGCAAGAGTACGGCCACCTTTCTGGGTCAGAGCCAAGTGTGTTAGTGGGACAGCTGAGGAACCACATTCAAGAGGGAAGACATAAATCCTGTTCTCCAGGGTAAGAAAACAGTCCTACTCTGGGCTTTTCCTTCCAGGCAACTGCCAAACAAAGGGCTGGTTTTAAGGGTGTAATCAGGAGGTAGCCATCAGCAGGTCTTATTTTCCGTCCCTACACCCTGGAGATGGAAAACACACCAAACAGCTCAGCAAGAGCTGTAACCAAAAGGCTCAAGTTCAAGAGAGACTTCTGAGGTAGCTGATTACTCTAAAAAGTTGTGTCTCACAAAGCCAATATAGGTTAAAAAACCCCCAAACCATCAGTATCTCTACCAGAAAAACACTATGACCATTTTGCCTAAATGACAGTTTCTCCTCCCTATGACAGCACTGCCATTGCTTAGATTCAGCATCTCCGGGAGTCCCCCAGTTCTGAGGGGTACGCTATACCAGTCTGCTGCTGCTGGGGTTACAGGAAAGAGCTCTACTGCCAGGTGGGCTGTTCCCCAGTTCCATTGCTCGGACCCCAGGAAAGCAGCTCAAGCCCAGAGTCAGAGGGGGACAGAAGACAAGATTTCGACTTGCTCTGACCTTGGCACAGCTCCAGGCAACACTCGGCTCACTCAGGAAAGCCCCATAGGCTTTTCTGACAGACCAGAGCTGCGTGGCTCAGAGCGATAATGGGCCACGTTACACTTCAACAAGGACACATGCCCTAGAGCCTGAATTATCTGGATAAAAGCCAATAGTCCTCCAGAGTCCCCAAGAACCATTTATCAAAATAAGGTTGTCCATCTTTGTTTCCCTATCACACAAATGGCAACACGTGAAGCGTACCAGCACATTAAACAAGAGTACCATTAGCTAACTAATTCTGAGAACCTTTGGTCATGCCACCCATCCTAGTTTTCCATAGTCATTAGCATCTCCAGACTCTCAACCTGGCAAGACAGTCATCCATCGCCAACCTCTTTGCAACTCCAGCCCTAAAGAGGCTATTACATGAACACTCCAAGGGCTGGGAGGCTCTGGAAGCCATATATATCATAGGATCACAGAATGGTTTGGGTTGGAAGGGACCTTAAAGCCCATCCAGTTCCAACCCCCCTGCCATGGGCAGGGACACCTTCCACTAGACCAGGTTGCTCCAAGCCTCATCCAGCCTGGCCTTGGACACTTCCAGGGATGGGGCATCCACAGCTTCTCTGGGCAACCTGTCCCAGTGCCTCCCCACCCTCTCTGGGAAGAACTTCTTCCTGATATCTAATCTAAACCTCCCCTTTCAATTTAAACCCGTTACCCCTTGTCCTGTCACTCCAGACCCTTGTAAAAGGATGGCTGCCATATTTTCCATACCTATCGTGAACGTAAGGATCACCATGGTAGCCCTCTCGAGATACTGCCAGCCAGCCCTGCACTGACATAATCAGGGTAGACAGGATTCTCTCGTGACAGCCAACACAAACCAAACCACGAATGGCTCTGAAAGCTCAACAGCCCATCACTAATCCTTTGCACATCCAACTAGTCTCCATGCTGCATAGGTGAGATCCATCCCTCTGGGATTGAGAGATGTGTTACAGATGAAAAGCATCATCACAAGTACCAGATGAGTAAAGCACTCCATTAGCATGCTCCTACTCCTTATTTTAAAGTCCACCATCCAGTCACCGCTCCTATGCTTTGTGCAACTACAGTATTTGGACTCTTGCAAGTCTCCGATAGTCACCTATCAACTTTGAAACTATCCATGCAATGTTTGTGAAGGTGGCCTGTGTCTTAGCACAGCCTATCGATGCAAAGCACTGCCTGCCTTAAACACATGCCCCATTTACAGATTTAAAACTCTAAGGGTATGTGGAAGAAGACCAATCAGAAAAAAAACATTTAACACTGAACTGCAAACAGCAGATTATCTTTGATTCTCTTCGAACTTCCATAAAAGCAAGAGATTACACCATTCCCTAGAAGAACTCAAGAAATACTGTACTACTTCTGCTTCAGATACTTAATTCTTCCTGGACCTCGCTGTTGTACTCCGAATACTTTGCAACTGGCAACGGCTGGCTATCGGGCCCTGCCATACGGTCACCTGCCTGGCTCCACCTGACAGCTTTATCTCGGAGCAGGAGAGGACACGGCAGGCAACCTTTGAGCTCTTGATACCCAGCTAGAAACGAGGCCTCATCACATCAGATGCTGAGCAAAAAGAGACGACTTCTGGCACAAATCGCTTGCGATCCAGTGTGTTCCTAAGGCAGTGGCCGATGTTTACTTCCTGTTACGGTTAGCTGCAATTGAACTACTGAAAATAGACAAGTACATCAGCACTCCTTAAAATTAATTGGTAATAAATAAATGAATGCTATTTCTTCCTTATTGACATGGCTGTACCCGTGCCGAGCATCCTGTTACTACCTTCTGCTCCAAGAGGAGTGCGGCTCCCACGCACGTAAGGCCTCAAGGTACCTGCACTTTAAGAGGAGACACAGAGCATCCTGCACAGTGACACACTCTGAATACATTCAGGCATACAGACTGGTGTTATTGTAGGTAAGGAGATGAGCCAGAACGTACAGTATTCAAATCTTCCCTCAGATCTGCCCCTGCCTTTGAGCAGTTAACTCTGCCAAGTGTGTGTATTTTACCCAGCAATCGACAAGCAGCATGTAAGAAGCCAAAGAACCCCTTACGTAGGACAGGGTTCCCTGCTGGATTATCCTCTGTGCATAAGTATCCCTGCTCCCATGCAAGATATCCTGGCAAAAGGCACAATCATGTCAGTGACAGGCAGGGAGAAGGGGCTGCTGGGTGGTCCCACCCATAAATTATTTGCCGACTGCTTCCCTAGGGACCATGGCAACTGTGGCACAGGCAAGGGAATCCCTAAGGACAGCACTGAACTGGGTCACAGCCAACCGCTTGCAGGAGACAAAAAAGGGAGAGGTCGTCATTTTGGCATGGGGATGAGGTGCCTTCTCTGTTCTGTTGGGGCCAGAACCAACTCTGGCCCCAGCATTCTACACCCTAAATTAAGAGCTACTATCCCTCTGAAGAAAGGAAAGACAAAAGGAAGCAGTAGCAACATGGAGAGACTAGGCATTTATTCCTGGCTCACTTACTCTTAATGGAGATAACAATACCTCACTCCTTGACAGCAAAGCAGGGAGGCTTAATGCATGGAAGCTTGCCAAGTAAATTGAGATCTTTGTACAAAAGGCACTTTCGACATGCACAACTTCTGGCTTATTAAAGCAAAACAAAAAACTGCTCACCTTGAGGAGTGCTCAGAAATTAGGAGCCACAGTTCCCCGTGGCACAGTGCCCTGCGTGATTGTTTAAGCTCGCACACATCCAAACAGCACTGCTCGACTAGTTTAAATACCTAATGCACAAGATGGAAAACAGCAAAGACGCAGGACTGCTTTGTCACTTCCACAGTTTGCCAGCTGTTCTCCAGGGCCCCACTCTGCTCCCTTTGAGCAGCATCTTAGTCATCACACAAGGCATTGCGGTCTAACCTTATCACAGACATCTCGTATAAACACACACACACACAGGAGAGGAAGGGTTGCAAGTAAGTGGCCTATTTAGAAAGGTCCCAGAATACTTTCTGTGCAATTTTCTTCTCACTTCCCCATCCCTCCCTTCTTCTGAAATGGCAGGTAACCTGAGCAAGAGCAGCGTGTGAATTGATTTGGAGGCGATCAAGGCATTGGTGTTCAGCTCCGGCCAGCTGCCGTGTCATTGATTGCCTCAGGATCGATCGGCAGGCCATTCCCAATCAGCACACCTGCCAAGGCAGACGGAGAGGGAACAATGGAGTGAAAAGAAAATTATGTATTTGTGGTAGATACTTTCACCTCTCTCCACATCGCCTCTCGGGAGAAGTTGAGGGAGCCGGACTGAGTTCAGCGCTACTTTTAGCAAATGCGAGAAGTCAGTACAAAAAGGGGAACAGCAGGGATATATCCCCCCCCCCAACCCTTGGACCAGAACCACCTACAAAATTAAAAGAAACTAAAGTTTCTGCCTATAACAGAGGCAGAGGTGCAGCAGGTCAGAGTTATAGCTGATTTATAAATCTACAGTACGAAGCCCTTGTGCACCAGCCATGGAGGACACAGGTTTCCACTGAGGAATACTAGAGTACTCCAACCCAAGCATTTCACACATATTTACTACCAGTGGCAATGACAACAGAAAAACCCAACAAAACAAAAGCATGCTCAGGACAAGTTGCTGTAAAGACCACCTGATATCTGTTATACTAAGGTAGTCTATCTGTGGCAGAAAGAATAAAAGGATTTTAGGTGAGGCAGACAGGTCAGAGTTTGACCAGCAGTCAGGATACTGGTCACGCCACGAGTTAGTGGCAACTTGGCTCATGCCAGATGTGTATGTTGCTAACGTGTCCCTACTGCCTGCACGTTTTCCTTCGGAATCAGGAGGTTCCGATATTGCAGACCAGTCAGTTGTGTCATTTCTTCCATCAGATCATGCTCTGATCCCACCCCACCCCCTTGCTGCTCTTCTGCAGACAGCAGGACTCTCATCCAGCTCAAAGATGGGTGGCTTATTTTGATAGGAAAGGCTTACTAGGTGGTGCCTGAAAACACCGCCTGCATCAAGAAAGGTGAGAAGTTACTCACCCATCTTATTTCAGCTCTCTGGTGTCACACGTCAAATCCTCGACTTAAATCCTGGATAACTCCAGGTTAAAAATATCCCACTTCTCCTACGGGTTTTTTTTCCAAACACACAACAACGTTCAGATTGATTCACTACCTTTGTTTCCAAAACCCCACACGGATTCTGGTAACATTCTGACCATGTCCAAAACCAGTTCAGAACCTGACTCCCATAACAATAGCCAGCAACTCAAAAGACCTTGTTTCTTGTATCACTTCTGAAAATGGGCTTTAGGCTCCTAAATCGACTGGAATGCACTACACATAACATCTAACTGGATAGGAAGGCTTGGGTGGCAGAGTACAGGAGCAGTCTTAAAGCAAATAAACGCATTAATAAGGGGAAAGATCATTCTGGGCTATTACAAAAATGCTTCGAATGCAACCTCAGACTCAAAATTTCTGGTCTGCAGGTTGCTGAAAGTCAGAAGTTATAATCCAGACAGTGTCACTTTCTGCTTGCCACATTTTATCTTTTCTCCCTTACGCATCTGCTCTTGGTCACCCTCGGAGGAGAGATACTGGATTACAAGAGAGTTTGGTTTGACATTGTGGAGACATCCCTTTGCTCTTGTCATTTGGGAAATCTAGTTTTCACAACATGTGTGAAATAGGTGTTATTTTTCCTTCCTAAAGAGTTTGTAGAAACAGGCACAGTAATTAAAGGTTACGCTTTCAGATATTGTCACTATTATAGTTATTACACAATACAGTTGTAATCTTACAGTCACCACAGCGTTGTGTTCCTCCAGGTTCGGTTTTATCAGTTGGAGGCACTTGCTTTCTAATTTTCAGGAACACCGCAGGCTTCTAGCGAAATCTGGGTCTGAGTAGCCATCTGTTTAAAAGGGCTTGGTAACCTCTGTTTTGTTATCCTGTTTTCAAGATTCGGCTTACATTTAAGCACTGCCAAGCAAAACAATCTGGTACCATAAACTGACCAGCAGCTTACACACAAAATATGATGTAACAGGACCTGCTGAATGAAAGGAAGCTTTAAAAACTGTGTTAACCATCAGAGTTTTGTAAAAGCTTTGCCCTCAGAAACCCAATCTGTTCGTGACGGTGGCTGGTAGGCCCCCAAGAGACATTACTCTGTACACTCAGTGTTAGGGTTTTGTGCTACTCTGGGCTATTGACGGGCAGGGCACAAGCACCCTCTGCCCGTCCTGACCTCTTGAGTTGCAGCCAGGGCACAGAGGTGCTAGAGCAAACATTAACTGTCACAGGGCTCCTAACGCCTTCTTTTCACAGGTAGGATTGAGGGCTTCATCTCACCACACTTCAGATACTCATTTAAGTGTATGTAATATACACTTCCATGTTTATGGGTGTACGTATACAAGTAGACCACCCACCTCTGAGCTACTGCCTGCTTTAGAGACCATGGAAAAAGCCCTCTTGGAAATATAACTCAGCCTAATTAAAGGGAAAATGTAGCATATTCTAGAAGTAGTTTCCCTTCCCCATTTACTATACAGAGAATTTAGATAAGATGAGATACCAATACCTACGAGGCAGGTATCCATGTTTAGTCAAATGATTCCCATCCTTTTAGGCTTTAAAGTAATTGTTTTCAGAGAATAAAATATTCATCACTTATTTCCAGGTAGCATGTCACAAGAACCCTTCTTTCTGCCCGCCTTTTTCCCTTCAGGCTCTTCTTGATCCTTTCCACCCCATGCAGATTACAAAGGTAATATTCCTTGCCTTTTGCCCCACTCATTTTCCTCTGTGCTTTGAATTCCTCTAACATCTCCCACTGTTTTGTTTCATCATATTATCTTCAAATCCCTTGTTCGGAGCTTCCAGCTTCCCCTCACCACTTATTTGTCCTTGCCTCTTACCACACAGCCCCTGCACCCTCAAGTCAGTTACTGAGCTGTCATCAGCATCACATACAAACAGCCACGTGCCCAGCAGGTCTTCTCTCACCTTCGCCCCTCCATAAACTCAGCCTGTAAGGCCCTGTTCTTCCTCCACAACATAAGACAGGAGGAGGTGATTCTCCCCCTGTACTCTGCTCTTGTGAGACCCCACCTGGAGTGCTGCATCCAGCTGTGGAGCCCTCAATATCAGAAGGATATAGACTGGTTGGAGCGAGTCCAGAGGAGGCCACTGAGGTGCTCCGAGGGCTGGAGCCCCTCTGCTACGGGGACAGGCTGAGAGAGTGGGGCTTGTTCAGCCTGGAGAAGGGAAGGCTCCGGGGAAACCTTATAGCGCCTTCCAGTACCTGAAGGGGCTACAAAGAAGCTGGGGGGGACTTTTTACAAGGGTCTGTAGTGACAGGACAAGGGGTAACGGGGTTAAATTGAAAGGGGAGGTTTAGATTAGATATCAGGAAAAAGTTCTTCCCGGAGAGGGTGGGGAGGCACTGGGACAGGTTGCCCAGAGCAGCTGTGGATGCCCCATCCCTGGGAGTGTCCAAGGCCAGGCTGGATGAGGCTTGGAGCAACCTGGTCTAGTGGAAGGTGTCCCTGCCCATGGCAGGGGGGTTGGAACTGGATGGGCTTTAAGGTCCCTTCCAACGCAAACCAGTCTGTGATTCTATAACACAGGACCTCTTGCTTTTGTGACATCCACAAGAAGCTGATGAGGATGTTATTGACTAGTTGGGTAAAATCAGTCCATATTATGCAGTTTATAAACAGCCAGTAAAACAAAAAGAGCAACTGAGCACAGTGGTAAGCAATTTAGAATGCTTCACTTTTCTGAGCTAACAAAACTGCACTAAGCATTGATCTTCTACAAAATGAAGCTTTTAAAGAAAAATACATCTGGACACCAAAAACATCTGAGGTGACCCCGCAATGGTATAAGTGATTTTGAAAGTCTCAGTTACAGCAACTGTTTTTTAAAAGAGGAAAAAGAAAAAAATGCACATCTTCGCAGTACCACCTTCTCTCAGTTGCTTGTGTGTCATTTATGCCTACTGGGTTGAGCTCCAGACACATGCAGTAAGAACGAATAAAGCCTTAAAATTAGTTTCTCAAGACCAGACTGCAAACTCATGGATTCAGCTTTCCTCAGTTCCAGTGGATTGACAACTATTCCCTGGGTTTTCCCCGAAATTTGGAGAATAATTTTGTGAAGAATAACTAATCTGAAGACAAGACTTCAGTGGGAGCTGGAAGATCAGTTCCAGTGGATTGACAACTATTCCCTGGGTTTTCCCCGAAATTTGGAGAATAATTTTGTGAAGAATAACTAATCTGAAGACAAAGAAGACTTCAGTGGGTGCTGGAAGACAAGAAGCATTTTGAAGATGGATTCTGATTGAAAATACCTGAAGGCAGTAGCCCAAACGGCAGAGAAGCATCGTCACCACTTCTCTCCATGACAGGATGCTGCTGTGTGCGCCAACTGCAACACAACTTCCTTTATCCCGGGGGCTGCTGCTGACTGATAGAGATAGATTTTCATTATTTTTTTCAGTCCAGCATCCAAATATTGTGTTTTTGACCACCTTTTTCTGTAACTTCAGAGGAGGAACATCCCTAGAAAGGTTAAAGCTCCCCTTTGAACCCAGGTTCAGACACACGACCCCAGTCCTGCTGCAAACACCACGATGTAAAGAACATCAAGTGTGTGGCTTCTCCACTGATAAACTGTGGACTGAAGCAGCACACTAAGCACTGACGCAAATGTCACGTTAATAAGTAGCTCTGCATAAACTTCCTCCATAGCTCATATTAGACCTGGTATTTTGGTGTATTTTAGGTGCTCTACAGAGTTATTTATAGAGTTGAGGTTCCAAGAAATATGTTCTTTACAATAAGCTTTTGTTTCCTGCCAGAAAAAAAAAGAAAAGAAGAGGTAGCCTTTCCAAAATGAAAGAAGTAGCTTTCTGACATTCTGAGCTTTAGCTGTGGCATAGAAAATAGATTTTATGAATAATCAATCCCATCAGATATAGTTGCCTTGAACCCAGTTCAGAATACAGTCCAGTTTGAAATACATCCATTCCAGGAAAGAGAAGAAAACAAACACAGCTGGGTGAATCATGATGGGAGGTGAAACAGAAATCTTCAACAATCTCCCCCCTTCATTCTGGTCATCTCTGGAGGGAAGCAGAAGAGCCAGCGAGGCGAGTTCATGCCAGGTGTTTGACCTGGTTAAGCTAAACTGGCCACTTTTGCTTAAAGCAGATGAGACTGCCAGTGCCAATGCCTCTGCAGCTCTGCCAGCCACCTGCAGCGGTGACAGTATTGCCTTTGGCCAGCGGGAGGGACCCAGGACCCACGACACCTTGCCATAGCTTTCCATTGCTATGCAACATTAATCCCTTGCACCAATGTTTCTACCTCCACATAAAGGTTTTATATCTTAAACTATTTGGATTAAAAAAAAAAAAACCAAAACAACACACAGACTAAGTTTAAACTTTTATGCCACTTCACACATTTATTTATACATCCACACCAGCCTAAGGTTACATCTGGGAGACAAGTGCACTAAGAAAAAAACCCAAACCTTGCTTGAGCAACCTACCTATTTTACACTGTAGGTGGGTAATTAGTGTGCACTATTTCTTTGAATCTCTTTCCGTTTCACTCAAGCTGTTGTGGGATAGGAGCCAGTCGTTAAAGGTTCACTCTAAGTATCAGGTATTGCATCCACAGAGAAGAAACCAGAGAGTATCTGTGTTCTACTTCTTAAAATTCTGCTTAATATTAATTATGAATTATTCAGTTTGTGATATCTATGTCACAGGAGTTACATGCTGTTACTTCTACTCCTTAAATTGACTAGTGTAACCCTGATAAGGATCTAATTGAAATCAGTCTGTTGCTTAAGGTTATCTAGATGCTTTGCGTACTATGCTGAATTGTGTCTTGTGTGAACTCACCTTGTTGTACGATGCATACCAATCCTATTAATAAACCTCATACTAGCATCTAGTACTTATCACCCAAACCTCTTGTTTTTCATCTACAAATGCCAGCAACAGAAGCTAGATATACAGACTACTCAAGCAGGTCGTTCTTCTGTTCTCTAAATATTGTTTATGAGGAATCAAGGTTTTGAAAGCTGGACACCAGAAAGGAGTATTCAGGTTTATCATAATGTAACCGACAGAGAAAACTTGTTTCCTAGATGTAAGCAAAGGTTTAAGCAAAACATTTGGGAAACTGATTTAGAAACCCAGTATGGGAAAGCAGCTCCATGGCATCTGACAAAAATATCTGACTCCTCATGGATCTCTCATTTCTTTTCCCCATTCATCTTCTACTAAGTGGTTGAAAGGAAAAGGGTTGAGCATTTTGGAACAGACAGGGGTGTGTATCGCAGAAAGTTCTGGGTAATTGTTAACTGAAAGGGAGCAACTGCTCAGACAATACAGAATCAGCCACAGATTTGTCTTCTGCTGAATGCAGAAGATTTGAAATGGATCTCAAAGAGGTTGGCAGTCAGTAGACTCAAATATGTAGAGCCAGGAGGAGAAGCATGCCATAAGAAGGAAGACGACAAGCCTAATCTCTAATCTAATCTGGGAACAACACTAGCAGAGGTCCAAGTCACATGTGACTAAACCTCAAGCTCTTCTATCAAGAAGATGAAAAGAGCAGTAACATGACCACTGCCGAAAAGTGCAGGAGAATAAGGCGGCAAATACATCACAAATCTAAGCCCACACACCACTGATGTGCTAAATTCAAAGACAGGAGCTCCATTCTTCCTACTTGGTGTATTTTTGAGCCTGAACAGCATATCCCAATTTTGTGGTGTCTGAACTTTTTTTTGTTGCTTGACTGTAAAAGGGAACCTTCAGTTCATGCCCAGAGTTTTAACCAAGGCAGTGAAACCTACCCGAGTTAGAATCTCCTAACAACCAAGAAATGAAAACCCTCACCTACCTTGGGATGTTAGTACCAAAGCATAACAATGGCACGTAAGAGGTCAGCATCCTGTTCTGCTGAGAGCATTGTAGCAGATGAAATGGGGAAGTGAATAGCAAAGAGTAGGATTTGGAGCTGCTGCAGGGAAAGAAAAGAAAGGGAAAGAAATGGAAGAAAGGGAGATATTCAGTGGTCCCAAAGAGGGCATATTTTCCTACAGAATAGGGCCTTAACGAGGCTCTAAACAGCAGAAATAGGAAGACAATTGGTCTTTGTGAACTCCCTCCACCACAACAGCGGTAGTGCCACTGCAGACTGAAGAAAGAAGAGTTTTACATTCACACATTAGCCTACAGATCAAAACAAGAAGTACAAGCAGGCATTCCTCACCAGCTTACTTTCAACTCACCAATTTAGACAGATCCCTGCATTACTAAACCCATGAGAATCCAAGGAATATATTAAACCAGATGCCATTTCAGGAAAACAAGCAAAAGACATCTATGTATTGAGGTTTAAACTACTTGAGGTTTGTCTGGTGAAAATTTTAGCACGCTTTTGCTGTTAATGACAGTTGCGACTGGAACGAGTTACTGTGCATCACACAAATTCCAGCGTGCTCCACCAGCGAGGTCTGTACATGCTCAGGCTGAGGGAGGAATGTTTCATATCTGCATAGCTTAGCAGAAAAACTCAAGAAACTCCAAACTATTTGAGCCAAGGAATTAGGCCGATACTGACACTTGCAGGTTGCTTTTCTTTGAAAGCCTGAGTTTCTTGGCAAACGCATCAAGAAAAATAAAAAGAAACTGCATTAAACCGAGCCCTACTTTCTGTTGTTAGAATTTAAACCTAACAAGTACTGGCAAAAATAAAGGGCTGATCTCAGCACTCCAAAAATTCAGAGAGGTGGGAGAAAGGAGCGCAGGAAGGGGTGAAATGTAGGTCAAAGGATGGCGTCTGAAAAAGCACACACGAAAAGCAGAAGTTTAAAACCTGTTTATAACCTGGCGGCTTGAAGTGAAGCCTGTAACAAGTAGCTCTAAAAGCAGACAGTCTCTGAAACCTTTGGTAGTGCTGGGGTAGCAGCTGAAACTGCAGATAACAATATAACAGCTAAATCACAATTTAACAACTGTAGATCTTAAAACACCCATCAAGCCTGTCTTTGTGGGGAGTGTTTTACTGTAGGTTGACAGTGACAGATGCTCCGGCGCTCACCATGCTCTCCCTTCACCCAAACCTTGTTCAGTCCTGGGGAAGCAGCCATGCAAGGCCTCCAAGAGCCTCTGGCTGCCAGCTGATCAGTCTTCTTCCCCCATGGTGACTATGGCCAGGGTGCAACCTGAACTCAAAGGAAACCAGAGTGAAATACAAGTTCGGTGAAAACTCTTCTCCGAGCTCAGGTATCCATCAGCAAGTCCAACTGCCTTCATCCACAAGTGCAGTACTTGCCATTTTCCTCCTTCTCTTCCTATCTTGAGGTATATTTCTTGCCAAGGCAACTCAGCACATTGCAGTAACGTCTCTGTGTCCCTGACCACCCTCTGTTCGCCGTTTCTTTTTGTACACTGTGTCACATTTTCTGTTCACCCCCTGCTTTCTACTGTCATTAAGGACTGTCTCCACAGCACCACTCCAGTGCACAGCATGGCACCAGCAGAGATAAGCTGTATCAGCAAACAGGACAAAGGATGGGTAACAATTATAAGACAGTTTTATGGCTGGAGAGTTCTATAAACAGAGTGTTATAGCTGTATTATACAGATGGACTTTATATTGGGTGAAGGTGAATCCATTCACTGCTTGATTACATCACTAGTCAGTGAGATAACAGTTCTCATGGACACAGTGTTTTTTTTTTTTAATAGAGGGATGGAGAGAGACCACTACTACTGCACTTCTAGAAAGCTTGTCTGCTTTTACCTCTCATTTCCAAACAGGTGTAGCTGTCACTTAAAGACTGTTAATTAAGATGGATCCATTGTGATTTCAGAGTACTTTTTGTCTAAGCTTGATTAATTTATCACAGACAGCCTTAACAATACATAACGAGTTATATCTGCACTTTCTGCAAGTCTACACAATTAATTTTCTATTTGTGAAAGGAAATGGAAAATGAAATATTGTGCTCTTTCTAATGCAGAGGCAGATGTAATGAATGGCTTTGGCAAACAGTAGTCAAAGTATGTTAACTACCATCTACAAATCTTTTCCTTCCCCAACAATCCTTTTAGGGCCCATGATAATTTGCTTTCCTTTTTTGTCATACTGATATGACATACTGAATCCACTGTATCTAGATAAAAGAAACAGAATTGAATTCAAGTTGCAAACCAAGTGTCTTCATTTTTTAACCAATGGCTTGAGAGATCCCAATTGCAGATTAAAATCCACAGAGCTCTCCTCCTCAGGTGTTCCCATATTCTCACCAGAAATCTGGTAGGCAGACACTTGAACAGAAGTCTTCCCTGTTCTGGAAAAGGCTGACAACACATACTGATCACTCCCCTTACAAAGGGATCAATCGCTGTATCCCACACCTCTTGTCAGTGTCCTTTCTTGGGGGGAGGGGGGAAACGGGACAGGATGACTGGAGTACCCGCACACTTTCCATCTAGACTTTGGCATGGAGTTCAGTACCTTTAGGCCTTACCTGTACTGTCAGAAAATACGTGAAACACTCTTGCAAGCAGAGCGCCCCATCCTGCTTCCAGGCTGTCGGTTTGCTGCATCTGTTATTCCATTAACGCAACGCGTGAATACCCATAGGGCAGACCTAAAGAGTATGTCTTCTGTTGTCTTCAAAACATGGTAAGTCATTCACCAACACGAGTTTGGTTTGCCAACTTTAGGCTTTAAAAGCTTAAGAAACCTTAAGAAGAATGTTACCAGTACTTCCTTGAGTTTAGCCCTTTGGGGCATTCTGGAAGAGTTTTTAATTACATGACCACATTCTACCCCTACCATCATATTTCTTTTATTTGTGAGCTATGAAGGCACAACACAATTTCAAAGCTTTAAGTTCTTTTCTCCTTTCATATGATTAAGGACAATTAATGCTGCCCTGAAAACAGCCTAATATCCTGACTTTACCACAGAATTACTCTTAATTTAGACAACCTGTAGTAACAGTACAGCAAAACTGAAGTGTTTATAGTTTCACAGAGTTATCGTTGTGTATATTTTATCTACCTTTAGGAAGGAATCTAGTGGGTACAATGGTAAGGGGGACCCAAAACACGTAATCATTTAATCAAAACTTGCATTATACTTGTTATCATGTTAACAAGGGGCCTGGATTAAAGTTCTCTGAGCAGTTTTGACTCTGGCCTTTTCTACTTTTGGAGGCCTTGCAACTTTCCTAATACAGTAAGGACTGTGTAGGTCAGAGTTTGGGTCTCTAAAAAGTTTAGGGAGCAGATCAACCATGGTTTTGCAAGTATAAGTGGAATATAAGCACCTTTGAAGACACCAGCCACACACATGCACACAGTCAAAAAAGCCCCAAGCTCAGAAAGGACTACATCCCTCAGATATTGCCAAGATGTTTCTGAAATACTTGGGTGTCTTCCAGGCACATTACACTTAAAACCAACTAGAACAATTTAACCAATACAGCACCTGCCTCACCAAGTACCCATCACATTAGAGAAAAAATAATGAGAGCAGTAAAATGAATGAAGGCATCATTGCTAGAGGCAGAGCCTGCAAGCTGGATAAGCAGCGTGAGGCTATCGAAAAGCTACAGAAACTGCACTTCTGCACAGGCACAGAAAGTTTGCAAAGCCATTGAAAAGCATTCATCGAGAAATACTACCTGACTTGGCAGGAGCAAACAGTCTCAGTACTCACCGCCAAAGACAGACAGAGGCACAAGTTAGCGTAACAGTGTGGAAGCGTAACAGTGACCTCCCTGCGCAGTGAACGCCAGCGGATGGATGCAGATGGCAAAGAACACTGTGTGGGACTCAACCTGCCAGAAAGGAATATTCATGTCGATGTCATCAGCAAGAGCAACCGACGGGACTTCTGAGATTCAAAATTGATGGTATTGTGGTGCACGGGCACAAGAGACGGCATGGCAGAAGAGGTGGCAGAGCACAGCTGGATCTTCAGGTGTTTGCTAGAAAGCACCAACATGGTAAAGTTAAACAAGTTGAAACTGGAAATAGCTGCAAAACTACACAAAACCCATCCTTGGTTTTATTGCAGGAGGTACAAGCTGAACCTGAAAAGCAACTCTGAAGATGACACAGCTAAAAACGCAGCTGGGGTCAGAGGTGTTGGGGTTTGTTGACACCATTCCTTTTGAGCCTCTTGGATGCAAACTGCTGGTGTGAACAGCAGGCAGAACTGCAATACACACGCCGTCATTTCAGGGCAGCACAGCCCTCCTGAGGAGGTGGTGGGCAAGGAGACCCCCCTCAGGATGCTGCCATGTGAAAAGGGGGCGTTCAGTGAAGCAGAACGTAGGCTCTCATTCCCAAGAGCTGGTCAGAAAATGCATCCATCCAAACTGAATGGGCAACTTCTGCAGCACTTCTTGGATGTGCCAGTTTGGGTACTTGTAGTTCAGGAGTGGAAGAAGGAGCCAGAAGTCACAAAACTATGCTCTTAGAAGCTTGCGACCTGGGCTCATATGCACGATCACAGCAAGTGAGTACAACTCAGCCCCAGTTTGACACAAGCATTTTGTCCATCCCCATTACATGCAGTTAAGTAGAAATATATACCCAAAACACCTTAACCACGTGAATCAAGACCTATGCTATTAGCTTCTTATTTCCTGTACTTAAAAACTATAAGAGGACCATGCTTAGCTTTTGACGGCAGTGGGGCAGCATGAAGCTATAATACCTAAACAGGATCTTCAAACAAGTGTAGAAAACAGAGGCAACACAGTAATAGGCTGAGGGTGCTTTCTCTGTTGCTCTCAAGGCTGGGGTAGAAAGAATACAAGAAGAAACCCTACAGGACAAAATGCTTTACAAGTGTTTGTATCCATCTTTCTCTCGGGATCGCTACTCAAAGAGACAGTAACTCAGAGGGAGGCACAGGTCACTGAAAGGAAGGAATCCCTCTCTACTGTTCTGGAGCAAAGGCCTGAGAGGGAAAAGTAACAGATGCTGTATGCTGGCCAAGCACGTCAAATGACATCAGCACTGGGATGAGTAAAGATGAGGCACATGAGGAAGTGCAAGCAAAGCAACCAGAAGTAGCTGTGACCATAGACAACACTCACAGGAGGCTGCTGAAGTAAAACAGGACTGGACCTACTGACCCTGTTGTATTTAAGTGTGGTCATTACTGTAAAACACCACTCCGACTTCTGAGAACTAGATTGGCAGTCTTTCACTACCACAGTCGTCACCATGAAATTTTTTTCTATGTGAATGGTGTCCCAAACAGTGTAGATTCAGAAAATATTTTCGATTAACAAAAGCAGAATTCAGGTCCACCACAGCATCTCTACACCCCACACGCAAACAGTTAGACCAAATTGCTAAGTTATGAACAGCAGCAATAGGCAAGCCATTCCAGACTGGGGGACATCTGGGAAGGCACTGAGAGCAGCCCAGTACAAATTTCTCCTCAAGGCACACATCAGTCCCAGCGCTACTCTCCCAGCGACTAGCGGTAGGAAGAACAATGGATAACAACGGAACAAAAATGGGCAACAGCCAAAACCTACTCTGAACAGATAGCAACCAGAACTAAAATTTTATTATAACAGTGTTGTCTGATTATTCCCTCTGCCAAATCTCATGCTCTTAAATAGTGCTTTGAGCAGATAAATCCTCAATCACATAGTGTGGCTGTGGTTGCACCTATCTCACCGAAATGGCAAATATATTCACACACCCCATACATATCAGATGCACACATGCACGTGGAAAGTGCTAAAATACTTGCTCCAGCTGAGTAAGTGGAACAAAAACCCATGAGCCAATAAGCTCATTCTTTCAAAATCCGCTGGCGAATAAAGTCAGGACAAACTCACAGGGAAATATCTGACTTACCAGTCAAGTAAACAGATGATTTAGAAGTTGAGCTTGCTTTATGTGTTTGTGCATTCAGATATGCATGCACACGATATTACAACCCTTATGGAAATACAATACATTCTGTAGGCATGTTTGCTTTCCATCTCAGAAAAATACAAGAGGAAGGTAGTCATCATACTTGCCCAGAAGGCAGGCATTCCACTGGAATTATGTCTGTGGTCATGTCCAGGAGGCTTCAGGCAGGCACTACTTGTGAAAAATATTAAAGCAAGCTTTAAAGTATAAGATTCAGACATAGGTAGCTAACTAGCTATGGCAGCCTGCAGCTCAGCAGGGGCTAATTTCTCCTGCTGGAAAGTAACCATCATGTAATTAGTGGAAACATCAGTCTTTATTTTGGGGGATGGATGGTAAATCTGCAATACAAATTGTTAACTAAAGTGTAAGTAAATTTGTAAATACTCATATTTTTCACCATCATGAAAGAATATTTTAGTCTATTTGCAGAAGCTTTTTGGGGAAAAAGCAGGTAGTAGACCATGCTTACGTGATAAGTCACAAGAAACAGGTTTCATATGCTAAGACAAGAGGGGAACTCCTCCCTACCCTAAACTTCCAGTTTCAGGTCTTGACCTCACGACAAAAGTCCTCAGAGACCCTCCCAAGATTACTACTTCCTCTTCTCTGGTAAAATAAAGCTTCTGCTTCTCTCTGCTGTTCTGTCCTTTTAGGACACAAAAAGTATAAACCACCACAGTCTTTAAAGTGCTTCCTCTTCTCCACAGGGAAAAATTAAGCCTTCAAATGAATTGTAGCAACAGCATCCCAAATGAAAACAAGGGGCACTGTCTCTGCCAGCGTTGCGTTCATAGTGGTTTAGCTCCACCGCTCTGCTGCTAAACATCCACAACAGATATGCTGTACCTTGTAAGTAGCTTGCATTGAAGTGATTTAGCTCAATTATGGTTTAATATAACACTTGCTTTGTTTAACCAGGCTCAACATCTTAACGTTAATGGCATTTGCCACAAACAGGAACCAACTAACTTCAGTCCAGACAAAAGATGTATGCTGCCCAGCAGGATGCCTCTAGCCAAGGTGAACACAGCCTGCTCCGCAGAGTGCCTATCAGCTGAGAAACTAGCACAGATTGTCTTCTGATGGCTGCATTAGTTAGTCAAAGTTAGCTCAACTCTTTCTACAAGGCACCAAACCATGTCATGCAGTCCCACCCAAGGCTGCTCACCAGCATTCGGAGCCTTAGTTTCTGAACTGGCGCTTGCTCTCTGCAGAGTTGCACTCCTGCACGTTCTGGCACGCACAGAAACGGCTAAGCAGCTGGATGTTACTAGTGTCACAAGCAGATTATCACGCTAAGTCCTAGGTGTGTTGAATGAGGTGGGCCACCGCTAGCTCTTCAAAGCCTTTCTCCAAGCATCCCAGCTGAACAAGCACAATATTTTTGAAGATGACATTCACCGCCACAGAGGCCAAGACAAACACAAATGCATCTTATAAAATCATGCCAATACAAATCCAAACAACAAGAAAGCATCAGCTACACACTGCATCACATAGCAGCTCTGCTTAGGCTGCCAGTTGAAGACACCAGTCATTTTATTGCTCCGTATTCTTTAATTGCCTAACACAGTGGTGTTCTGGCTGGCCACTTGGGCTTCTGGGCACCATAGCATAAATATTTAATCATACCAGTAGCTCTAACAAGTGAGCCTATCCTTCAGCCTTTTCCTGGTTATCATGAGGGCTCCATGCCCTTCTCCCCCACCCCAATGCATTCCCTTCGCTTCTTTGTGTTTCACACAAGTTGCACTTTCAGTGAACAGCTTTGCAGGAGGAGGAGAAGAGGGGAAGTAAAACAAATGTAAAAATGCACCAGCAAATAAAGTATGAATGTTTCAGTATTTTTGAAAATCCATAAGGGTATAAAGGTTTTTGGGAATTAAGACATGCCCCTCACCCCAGGAACCTTCAATTTAATGCAGACAAGCTGTAGTATGTGAGGCAAGAGTCAACGTAAGAGAAAGGCCGGAGGGAGATTACAAAGTAGGCTAATGCTGCCTTTACACTGGGACAGGGATGACTAGGACATTTAAAACCCATCCAAAATACTTTCAAGCTTAGGTTTTACAATGTGCACCATTTCTGAGGTGCTTTTTTCTCCATTTGTTTTTAGGTACAAACACATTTTGGGCTGAACTTCAACAAATAGGAGGTTGCAGTGAAAAGACTGATAGACTCACTAGAGAAATGTGAAACCTAGTACTAGATTTCTTGGTCAGGTTAGATATGTGCCAGGCAAAGTAGGACAAAATATTGCAACAACTTTAATTTTCACAGTTCTGGGGCTATTAATCTTTGAGAAGCATAATGTTACACAAAGGCATACAGGTGTCCACACAAAACTACTCGTTTCAGAACTCACATACCTTAGTATTGCAACTACGTACACAAATACTATTGCCAGCACGTCAGGGGTAATAGAGGATCTTTGCACCCAAATGGAGAAGGACAGTAGTCAAAGTGTTTACATGAATTGAGCAAGGGGTGGGAAAAAAACCTGGCAATTTCATTTCAAATACATCTAGGGCTTTCTCATTAGGCCATGAAACTCACAGGTATTAATCATGAAAATAAATGTTCCTTGCCCCTAGGTGCGACACAGTTCTTACACAAGAGAAATGACCAATACAACTCTTTCTCTGATCAAATTACTGAAGATGAAATGAATTTTAAAACGATATCCCAGGTGGATTATGCATTTAGCTACTTAAGAAGAGACTTTGTAAGGGCCCTCATTTATTACTTTGAAAAGCAAAGCTAGTTATTGCCAATAATTAAGGTACAGTCTTGTTCACGTCTCACCTTAAAAAGCTTTGGAGCTGGAGAGCCTATGGATAGTAGCCAGCTGCCCTGTTGTACCTCACACTTTGCTTTGAAAAGTTTTGAAACAGAAGTACAACTAAGTAAAGTGCTGATGAAAGACACCATCTAATTTATTATGCCAATCTATTACAGGAAAAACACAACAGAAATGTTTTGTCTACGGCCTTTAAAAAAATGGTAGCACCAATCCTACAGATGTGTACTTACCTATACACTGTATGCAATCTCCCTAAAATAATAAAAAATATCACTGAAAGGCAGATGTTTAATTAGCTCTAGACCCACAATTTAATAGGATTTCATTTAGGCTGGGCTTCTCACGAGTATAAAATGAAGCGTGTGATGTATATTTGGAGGATTAAGGCTTGTGGGCTGATTGCCAGACCTACACTAAAGCCCCACTGGGGCTGCGTGCAGCCGGAGCTGCTCACACGCACGCTGCGCCCTGCAAGAGCGGCACCTACAGTGGTGCAAATCCTGTGTGCCATTCAGCTACCTCTGAGGTCACTTCCTCTACTGCGCTTCAGCCAAGCCAGGACACTTAAAAATAATCACAACTCACATTCCAAAAACACCAGGGCATTTGTTTAAGCAGCTGGACGTTAGCAGACAGTTAAGAAAAGAGGGTATCTTTTTTATTTGAACTGTACCTTTTTAATTCTTGTGAAGTCTTAGTCAATGGTTGTGTTCAGGACGCACTTTTTAAGGTCTTCCACGATGCCAGCAGGGCTTGAAAGTTTGGAACAAAATTTCCAAACAAAACTTACCAAACAAATTTCTCCGATTTACAGAAACCTCACTCTTCCAAGAGCTGGTACTTAAGTATGAAGACAACAACAACCAAACAAACCCCCCCACACATGGTTGGAAATGAGACCACAAACAAAAGCACTACGGTTGTTTAACTCAGACCACAGCTCTGTGGCCTTCCCAGCCCTTCTCAGCCAGCAGTGCCCTTGGCCTACCTTTCTCCTCACCATGTCGTACATCACTGCTCTCCACCTTGCACCTACAACTGGCCTTGGTCAAATCCCACAGTAAGACATCTAAAGAGTTCAGCTGCCAACACGAAAGCTTTTCTGCAGGTTTAGGTTCTTGAAGCTACTTATTTTGGCATGAGACAGGCTCCTGTGCCAGTGAAAGGGAGACACAGGGTGGAACTTCAACAGCACCAACTCAGAAAGGTTTCAGCTGGTCTGGGATCACAGTTACATTTAGCTACAGCCTAACAAAACCAAAGCCACTGGTATTTGGGTGTCCAGCAGAGTAATTATTTGCCTTGAAGAATATTTTCATTTTCCAAAAAGTCTAGAAATAAGCTCTTCTTTCAGACGTGCCAGTGTAAATCAACAGCAGAGCCAGTGACAGCAATCTATTCAGATTTACCTCAGTGTAATTGAATAGCTTTTGGCACATCTGACAAATACAAGTGGGACGGTGTTTTAAAACCGCATCTGAAGTTCCTAGTGCAAGCATTGTTATATGAGCATCTCAGTAATTACAACACCACCTCAGTAATTACAACAAAACTATTACGTTTTATATTCAAGTCAGTCTCAATTAAGTGCCAGTTCTGTGGTAACACAATTAATATCCAACAATCAAGTACATAGTTTCTTATTAATTTGTGTCCGCAGAGCAAAGCCTATACTAGCACTGGGCAAACTCTGAGCTTTGGCAGATGATTTTCAGGGCACTGAAAACTTGACCCACATCCCCCCAAAATCTTACATAATTTTTTTGTTTTTTTGTTTTAAACCGACCCCCAGGGAAGTGTGATCCTGGATAAGCACTGCAGGCAGCCGTAACTAAAGTTCAGTAGGTGGCTCTTCGCAGCCACAGAAGTGACCCAACACAATACCAAGAAATTGTCAGAACAACAGAGGTATCACTGGTGATATTCAACTGAGTTTCCAAGCACTAAAAAAGATTAAGTATCAACAATACCAAAGTGGTGGAAGTTTACAAGGCACTTAAGAGTGGGATAATTCAGGCAAATTCCAGTTTGAGTAATTAGATTGCACTGTTTCCAAATTACCACTGTAATCAGAAATGTGTTTCTTTCTGAAGTGTGGTAGAGCCTCACTCTGCACCATTAATCAGCTGCATGTTTAGGTGTTAGGTGACATAATCAATCTACCCCATTTGTAGAGTGTTACAGGACTAAAAAGCATTATATAAATGAAGAAATTATAACACACACACACAGACAGAAAAAGGAGTAGTAGTGACAGCACAGAGGGAAATGTTTGTGTGTGGTCTTCTCATTAATGTTTCCTCCCAATTTAAAACAAGAAAATACTTAATAGAATCTAGAGTGAAGGGGAAGGAAAGGGGAGATGCAACACTAAAGGGTTCAGAAGAAAAAAAAAAAAGAAAGGAAAATTGTACCAAAAGGAATAAATTAAAGACTGAACTTTTATAGACAGTCTGTAAGAGCAAACTGTATGATGAGCTACAAAATAATTAATTCTAAAGCTAATTCATATGCCTATATAGTACTAAAATATAAAGTAGCTACTCCTGAGGGCTTTCCATTTTTGTTAACTTTTTAACTAAGGACAAAATTTTTAAAGGCATATTAAAATTATTATCTATCACTAAATTACATAGTATACAAATGGAAATGTGATCACACCACACTTAAACTCTTACAACAATAAACTATTCTGGTTTTTTCCCCCTGACATTTACAAAATTCATTTGGAGGAGTAGGATATACCTTACAGAGATTAGTGATAAATCATGTATTTTTAATGAATATCAATAGGAGAAACCCCAGGACATAGCCCACCATCTAATTTGATTAAACTGTGCTTAAGGCAACACCACCTCTCTGGCTGGGGAATAGCACTATAATGACTTTGTGAGCATTATTGCAGGCTGTTTTAATGATTTAATGAACTGCCTCTATATTTAGTTCAATAGCCTTAAAATGATTAGTGTTTAAGAAAAATTAGCTCACTTTGATCTGATTCTATTTGATAGTAAGTTTAAATAACCTAACCCTTCAAAACACAGCGGAAAAAAATTCCTAGAATCACAGCCAGCTAACTGCTAGAAAACATTATGGCAATCATTAATAACAGTTCATTTATGTTTAGCTACAGCATATGGAATGACATATTCATCCCCCAAGATGGGACACGGTAGCATATATTACATTGTATTATATAATTTTTTCCCTGTGTATTTTTGATGTGAAAAAACATACTAGGAAAAACACTCCTGTGTGCCCATATAATGCAAAACCCCCAGTTATTCCTCCATCAATGGAACCGCTTCAGGATTTTAACCTGTGGGTCCAGAGGATGGTTCTGCTTCTCGGCGAGATGCATGACAGATCGGTAGTTACCAAGGCAGGAACAGGAGATGTTGTCTGAGGCTCTGTCACTCTCCCAGGTGTAGCAGTAGAAGCAAGGTTACTAACCTGGAACTGCTCTGGGAAGGGGGAGTATGGCTCAAGAGGTGGATTTGCAAATAGAAATACCAGAGTTTGCAATCTGTCACTGCTGACACAGCTTCGTGTATAACTGGTGCATACTAGTTATCAGGGAAGTGTGCTCCAAAAGTAGATTTTGTTTGCATTTCCTGCATGTTACAGGAAAAAAAAAAATATTCACTAGAACACGTTACCATTTGCACAAAAGTAAAAAGTGAGAGTGGTAAATAAGCAAACTAAGTTTATTATACAAGTGTATTTTATTGCTGCACTATTACTTCTATGGTCACTATTACACAGCATGATCTAGAGACTGGAGAACTGCATGGGTATTCTGGAACCCCAAACTATGCTTGATGGCATCAGCCAATGTTGGCAAGTCATGCTCATGCCATGAATGCCACACAGTCATGCCCCCAAGAAAGGGAGCTGCAAGAATCAGCCATAATGCTAAAAATACCTCTTCTGATAGGTAGCAAAATACTAAGCAAAATACTTGCAAAATACTAAGCTAAATTTGTAACTCCAATGCAGCTAATTTTTCTGGAAGAATGAAGGCAGAAACATCTACCCTGTGGGGTCTCCCTGCACTTCGCCTGTGCAGCCTTCACATGATCCACTTTCAAACCAGCCTGGGTATATCAGCACCCTCCCTCACATCAAAAAGCTCGTCGTAACACCACAAGTGTCCAAAACTAACATGCTCTGCAAATTCATAAGCAGCCACCTGCTCCCCAGTTCAAACAGGAATCCAACCTAGACGTGGAAATCTTCAAGAAATAGCATTAGCAGGAACATCCTTAGCTGTTTGTTACAGATACCTCAAGGGACGTCCCAAATACAAGCTGAAACAAGGGATTAATGCAAGATGCTCCCAGATCCTGTGTTGTTTTTACACTTTCCTCTAACTGTGTTGCTAGCACTGTAATCATAGAATCGTAGAATGGTTTGGGTGGGAAGGGACCTTAAAGCCCATCCAGTTCCAACCCCCCTGCCATGGGCAGGGACACCTTCCACTAGACCAGGTTGCTCCAAGACTCATCCAGCCTGGCCTTGAACACTTCCAGGGATGGGGCAACCATCATGAACTAGTCCTTTGGTTTTTAGTCTTAAGCAATTTACCTACCATTTAAAGTAAACTCAGAACTGATAGGCAGCAAGGTCCCTTCTCTCTCCAGTGAAGAACTGGATATAAATGTTGTGTTGCAAATCCATGCACAGTAGTAGCTGGCAAGTTACAACAGGAGTTCCAGGAGGTAAAACGATCACCCCAATGAACGTTCACTCTTGGCAAGGGACACAATCGGGCAAGTTGCAAGCACAGGAGTTAAACCTACTTGAGGAACTTCTTGGTGGGATTTATCAGTAGAAAAAACGTTGGGGTACATCCAGGACCATTCTATTGGTTCTGCCCATGGTTTCTCTTTCACATCTCAGTGCCTACTCCTGATTTCCAACCATCCGTCAGGAGTAGCAGGCCAGGTATTAACTGAGGTTGGGTCTTCAAGTTATTTCATCTAGCCCCTTTGTTCCTACAGTGTCTTTTCCCAGCCCTCTGACTTCTACTTTCTATTCAGTAGGTACTTCCCAGTGTTTTTGTAACTTGTACCAAAACCCAGGCCCAGTGCTTTCTTTTCAGAATCAAAGGATTGGCCAACACCTTTCCCACCAATAGATTATTTCTACAGTATTTGGTTTTTATTCTGTCATGTGTCCCTCAAGCTGAGCAGAACTTCTATTTTCCAAGAAATTACAGCATTTAAAATTTTTCTTTTGTTCTAACCTAAAATATAAAAACCCCACCAAATAGCATTCTATGAAAGTGACATTTGGGGGAAAATTTTGTGGCTACCCACGTTTGATTTTAATATGAATTACTGTCAAATTGTTTAATAGATAAAATACTTTTCCTATGCTTGAACTCACATCTTAGGTACATGAGAATGTGTCACTTGGACGATGCATGCCTTGTTGAACCATTTGATATGTTTCACGTTGAAACACGAAGCAAAGTGAAAGCAATCATACTATTCTACTAAAACACCAAAAAACTGAGTTAATTTTCTCTCTTCCTGTCAAAGCTACAGTCAGATTGACATAGTCCCATGAAACATTCTGATTTCCACTAAACAGCATTTTCTGACAAAAAACTGTTCCATTAAAAAAAAAAAAAAAAGGAGCCAGCTCTAATGTGCCTGAAGTCTATGCAATTAAAAAAGTTTCTAAATATAGCTTTAATCATGGCCGACCCCAATCTTCTCAGAAGTCCTTGCCCTCTAGGCCATCCCAAAGGGATGGGAACATCCAGTAACAAGCCAAAAGTCTCATGACAGTGTATTGACCCCATTTGATATTTATCTCTAGCCATTTGTGTGAGCTTCCCATGAGCTTAATTAAGCTCATTCATTTCCACAAATTGCAGCATCCTAGAAAATATCAGACTTTCCTTTGATAGATGAGATTCAAATGTGCAAACTCTTAGGGGAGGCTAGGTGTCTCTCAGGCTATTTGACAGAGTAGTTCATGAAAACTTATCTAGTCACTCCTCTCTGTAATGTGGAAATGAAATACATGTAGGATTGTCTCCTGTCCAACGCACAACACAGCAAAAAGCCACCTGCTACAAACTTTACAAGTCACACACATATCATGGAGGAAGCTGAACCCTTTAGCAGTAGGAGCAGTGCTGCAGACCCACAAAGTTTTTCCTGCCCTTTAAGGGGATAAGTAGAAGGAAAGACTTGCATCAAGAACGAAAGATCTGACAGGTAAACAGGGCAAGAGTTTCTACACTGGCATTGGGGTTTGTTTCCGAGTATCATCTTTGTCTTTCCGACGCTTTATTTTTTATTTGTGCTGTATCTGACTGCCTTTAGCAAAGCTGTTCTGTGTGAAATAAAGCCTATTTGAGGAGACACTGTAACTGTCTTACACTATGCAAAAGGCTGCTACAAAGATTCACTAATTATTCAACACAGAAGACAAGAAATAATGGGCTGAGATTTGTACATATCAGGTAAAGATGGTCAAACATGAGAAACAATGAAAGCAGGAAGACAGTCTTTATCATAATGGTTTTTAAAGGGAAGCCAGACAGACTTCTGACTTTAATAGGTAAAATTGATCCTGCCTCAGGGCAAAGTAATATGCTAGCAAATCCCTTAGAGTTGCTTCAAGGTGGTTTTTTTGTTGGTTGGTTATGGCTTTTTTAATTTCAGAAAATCCATTATATCTGCAGGCTGGAAAAAGTGTACCTTTGTATCCTGCAAAAACCTTCTCCTAGCATCAAACATAGGCAGAAAAAAGTGCTTTCCTAACACAACACAACTTTTTTTTTTTAAAAAAAAAAAGCTTCCCTTTATTTCACACCAAAATATTCAAGCACATTAAAGCTTAAGCTTTATCCATTAGACATTTTTCTCCCACAAATGTTTTCCTTTGCAAAGCTGTTTCAGTCTAGTACGTGCTCTGCTGAAAACCAGTATTAACATAACAATATTTTCATTTCTTGCATATATTTAAGCACTTCATTTACTTTGGAATCTTGGTTCATAATTCCTATGGCATTGTAATTGCTTCGTTTGCCCTTAACATATTTACACAGAGTCTGTACCAAAGAGTTCAAGCACTTCATGTGAAGGAGAAGCATTTGGTCCCCACACTAGTCCCGTCATTCCTAAATTTTCCAGCTCATTTAACACCTTTCTACTGTTTTATGCATATTGAACACCAGTCTCATCTCAGCATAACTGTGCTGGTACAGTTATCTGACTTGAAAAAACACAGTCTCATCTTGGGGTCTTCCAGTTCATCCAACACCTGAAATGAAAGCTTTTTCCTCTTTGCATTTGACTGGTAAATATCTTCCTGCCATAGCACAAATACAGATCTCTCCTCTCCAGTACACAGAAGTGCAGGATTTTCAGTGCTTGTGCTGTTCTGAGATGACAGTGAAGTTTATTTCCTAAATTGCTTGCCCAAAACAGACAGCTACCACACAGATAAAGCATTTGATTAAGTTAAAGCTTATTTTTTTTTTTTCAGTCAGCAAGGAATGAACACATCCAAAGTGTTCCCCCTAAATATTCTTCTAGTGCCGAAGACATACAAGACTTCTCATAGAAGTCCATCTGTAGAAGCCAAACTTCTGGAAAAGTTGAGAAATCTCATGTTTCTACAGAAAGTTGTAAATAATTAGCTTGCCTTTGGCCACCAACACGCTATCATAGGCTGTTTCCTGACAGCAGCTTCTGTACCCTACAAGAGGCAAACAGGGCTTGAAAGAGTAATACACCCATCCAGTTCCAACAGAGCATATTCGGAAGGACACCAAAGCAGACTTCCTGAAGACCACACTTCTGAGATCTAGGAGAATATCCTAAAGTACAGAGACGTGGCAGTTCACTAAGTAAAAATCTCACCTCTCCCTCCTCGCCTGCAATTGTGTCAAGCCCTGAAAACCAAGGTCAGAGTGTAATTCAAAAAGGAGCATTTTGCACACTAGATAGTACAGTACGGCATACAAAGCCTTTCCCAAGTAGCATGCTTATCTTTTGTGTTTGGTGCCACTGTTA